>NC_053028.1:107917470-108052494 GCF_003073215.2 Triticum urartu
AATGAGGAATTTGCCACTCTCATGACCTCAAAGTTCAAGATGTCCTCCATGGGAGAGTTGAAGTTCTTTCTAGGGTTCGAAGTGAAGCAAAGAAGAGAAGGAACCTTCATCAATCAATCCAAATACACTCAAGACATGCTCAAGAGATTCAAGCTAAGTGACGTCAAGCCGGCTTCCACTCCAATGCCCACCAAGTGCCAACTTGACTTAGATCCCAATGGTAAAGTGGTGGATCAAAAGGTATATCGTTCCATGATTGGATCCTTGCTTTACCTTTGTGCATCTAGACCAGACATCATGTTGAGTGTGGGAATTTGTGCACGGTTTCAAGCCGCACCTAAGGAAAGTCACTATGTGGCGGTCAAACGAATCTTTCGATATTTGGCTCATACCCCAAACTTTGGCTTATGGTACCCAAGAGGATCAAACTTCAAGCTTGTAGGGTACTCGGATTCTGATTGGGCGGGAGGCAAAGTGGATAGGAAGTCCACTTCCGGAGGGTGCCAATTCCTTGGTTGCTCTTTGGTAAGTTGGTCTTCCAAAAAGCAAAGTTGTGTGTCTCTCTCGTCCACCGAAGCGGAGTATGTGGCGGCCGGTAGTTGTTGTGCACAACTCTTATGTATGAGGCAAACTTTAAAGGATTATGGTGTCACTTGTGACAAAGTGCCTCTTTGGTGTGACAATGAAAGTGCCATCAAGATCTCTCTCAACCCGGTGCAACACTTCAAGACGAAGCATATTGAGATCCGGTATCACTTCATCCGGGATCACATTAGGCGAGGAGAGATCGAGCTCAACTACGTCAACACTCATGATAACCTTGCAGATATCTTCACGAAGCCCTTGGATGAAGCAAGATTTCGCGAGTTAAGGCATGAGCTAAATATCATTGATTCGAGCAATGTTGCTTGAACCCTTGCACACCCCACCATACTCAACGTGTTGTCCTATTTAGATGTAGGCATGGACATAGGGGGAGTGATGTTCTCTCAATGAACTCTCCCTCCCCCCATTATGCATAAATCAATCAAGTCTTTCACATTAGCCATGTTTGATGGTACTTGTGCTTCAAAGACGAGTTTTGGTCATGGACCCAAGGATAATTCTTCGCGGTGCCATACCAATTGACTCAAACATAGGTCGCTACGGCCACCGCCCTCTATTTTGGAGAGGTGGTGTCTCGTGGTTGGTTCGTTTGTCGTGTGCCTTTCTGTTTTTGTGTGTTGTGTGGTCTTGTGGTGTCGTGTTGGCTCGGAGTGGTTTGTGCAAAGAGGTGGTGTCTCATGGTTGGTACTACCGCACCGGCCGCGGCGCTAAGGTCGTACTACCGCATCTTGGCTCGGAGTGGTTTGTGCAAAGATCCAGTTTTTCGCGCTCGAAACATGCATCTTCTTGAGCCCACGGTACTACCGCATCTGGGCGCGGTACTACCGCTTTGGGAGGCACGGTACTACCGCGCCACAGCACGGTACTACCGCTCTGGTGCGGTACTTTGGAAGTACCGCACCGTGCGGTACTACCGTGTCTGGGCACGGTACTACCGCGCCGTCAAGGGTGCGTGGGGGTTATGACTCGGGCAGGGGAGTTCCAACTCCCCATACCCATTCATTGTCTCTCTCTCCACGTCTCTCCCTCTCAAGAACGGCGCCGGAGGCCCTCGCTGGATCTCCGTCTCCGGCCACTCTCCTCGGATTCCGACCGGTGGGATCGTTCCCCACCACTTCCTCTTGCCATGGACCAAGGTTTTTCCCCAAATCCCTCTTTTTCTTGGCTGTTCTCTTGCTTCTAGGCTTTTGGGGAGAAACTTGTCGTTCTTGAGATTTTAGGCCAAATCTATGCAAGAGTAGGATGTAGGAGAGTCGTGATGCGTAGGAAACATACTTGATATGCTGTCTTGTGGTAGCTTTGTCCAACTGTAGTACCGCCGTGGTTTCGCGGGCTTTCTCAGATTTGAACCAGTTCAGATCTGACGCGGTGCGGTACTACCGTGCCCGATGTCGGTACTACCGCTCTTGCGGTACTACCACCCGTTAGGTGCGGTACTACCATACCGTGCGGTACTACCGCTCCGCAGACGCGGTACTACCGCGCCGGCCGCGGCGCTAAGGTCGTACTACCGCTCCTACACCCGGTACTACCGTGAACTTGCACGGTACTACCGCGTCTAAGAGTCGTACTACTCTCTTAGCTCCGCAGCTCTTGGAAGTACTACCGTAGGGATCAAATCTCTCTCTAGGAATTTATCATGTGTGCTTTCTACTTGTTTCACTTGCTTTGTTGTGGTCTTTGCATTAATCTCTCTTGGCTGTTGTGGGTGTTTTTGCGTTCTGTGTCTCAGGTGGTGGCTCTCGCCATTCCAATCCCAGTCGTGACACTGGCTCCAAGCGTCTGCGCAACCCCCAAGATGAAGCCCCAGAGGGCTCCAATGCCCCCAAGCGCAATGTCAAGACCACTGCCAGCAAGCAAAAGGAACCGGCTAAGGGCATGTACGAGATTTCAACCACTGAGTATGTCGAGCGCCGGAAGATCAATCCCTATGTGAATCCTCGGGCTATCCTCAGAGGCACCGAGTTGTTCTGGACCAAGCAACAGGCTCTCATCTATCTGGATGTGATCAAGAACAAGCAGAACAAGAACCAGCTTCAGCCCTTCCTTGTTGAGAAGGTACTCCCCAATGGCAAGTCATCTTGGGTGTTGAACTCCTTTCTGGATATCATGCATCGCATCTTCCGCAACACTCTGTTCCCACGCATTGGCGACAAGGACAAGGTTCATGCAGATCTAGTGGACATGTTGCTCTTGTGTGTAGAGGCACGTACTTCTCAGACTCAGCCACTTGATGTCTCACACATCATGTGGTGTGAGCTTCGGTTTGCGGTGTTCACTCGCAAGGTACCTATCTATGGACCGTACCTGTTTCTGCTGCTCTCCACCACTTGGGAGAAGACGTATCCAGGTGATGAGTTCCTTGCTCCAGACTGGATTCGCCATGAGTCCATTAGCCTCCGCGTCAAGCCCAACTGGGCCAACACCACTACCCGTGCTGAGGCATCTTCTGCTAGGAGGGCTGTTGGTGAGGGGGAGGCTGCTGCTGCTGAGACTGCTGCTGAGGACCATGCTGCTAGGTCCACCGCTTCTTCCTCTGAGCCGTCATGGGCCAAGAAGCTGAAGGACAAGATGAAGACTCTCTTCTGCATGCAGGCGAATGGACAATACAGGGCTCACGTGACTGACAAGGAGAGTCGCCGCCGTGACAAGAAGGTGATGAGGCTCTTTGGAGAGGATGTGTCTGGCGGGTCTGAGGACGTCATCACACCTGAGGCTGCCTGGATGTCAAAGCAGGGCTACAAGTGGACCAGTTCAGAGGATGACATCGAGGAGACTATCCCCGCCACTGAGTCTGACGAGGAGCATGAGGAGCAGTGGGACGACTTCTCTGCCTGAGCCACCCCGTGTGTGTAGGTGTCCTCTCTGCCTTTTTGGCGTCTCGATGCCAAAGGGGGAGAGAGTGTAGGGATTTGCGTTGTGTCGTGCTTGGTGTGTTTGTTTGCTTTGTCGTTTGGACCTCGTTTGCCTCGTTTGCTTTTGTTCGGTTTGTGCCTTTGAGACCTATCCTCCATATGGTGTAAGACATATGCACTCTATCTATCTTAGTTATCTTATGTTTGTACTATCTTGTCTAGTGATAAATTTGCCTTGTCTCTATAATATAGGTGGAGCTCTGTTCCTAATATTCGTGCTCATCTAGGTGGCACACATTTAGGGGGAGCTCATCTATATTATAGAGAGGAGGGGTTTGCTTTTACTTAATAGTATTTTTCCTTGTGCAAATCCTGTTTTGTCATCAATCCACCAAAAAGGGGGAGATTGTAAGGACATATTTATCCCTAAGTGTTTTGGTGATTGATGACAACGCATTTGCGGACTAATCGTGTGCCATGAGTTTTCCAGACACTTCTTTGCTAGGCACACGACGATTGGGTGCCCCTCGAAGACTGACAAAGACGGCGTCTTTTCTACGTTTCTTTTTGGTGGATTTGAGTCGTAGGAAAGCCGTACTATTAAGAGGGGGTCCGCGTTGGAAAGGTTTGGGTGGAATCATCACGTACACGTCTCCTTTTATCCCTTCCTTCTTCCTTGGAGCTTCCTCCGTTTTTCCTGCCTTCTTTGACTGGCTGCTGTTGTGGTTGCGGTAGTACTGCTCCTGGGTCAACGGTAGTACCGTAGGCATCCACGGCAGTACCGCGCGGTGGCGCGGTAGTACCGCTGGTGCTCACGGTAGTACCGCTCCCCTGGAGCCGCACTACCGCTGCCCACCAGGCTAGTGCCGCCCCCTTGCGATAGTAGGAGCGGATGTAATTTTTTACATCTGCGCCTGCCGCGGTAGTACCGCTTCCGCCGTGCGGTAGTACCACGCTATGCGGTCAGGCAGTAGTACCGCCCCTCGGCAGTACTACTGTGTCGGGTTTTTGCTACTTCCGTTTATTTGGGAAGTAGGCACGGAAGTTCCCCTTCCCCCTGGTTGGGACTTTTGCCTTGCGGTAGTACCGCATGGGGGGCGCGGTAGTACCGCGCGTGCGGAAGTACCGCCCCCAGCTTGCGTCTGTTTCTGTGCTGGGGTCGCGACAGTACTGTGGGACGGTACGGTTGTACCGCACTACCGTGCGGTAGTACCGCTTGGTTGCAAGCAGTAGTACCGCGCGGCCTTGCGGTAGTACCGCTGGCCAGTCGCGATAGTACCGCTGGCCGCGGGCTGGTTGGTGGGTAACGGTTGGATCTTTTCCACACACTATATAAAGGGTCTCCTTCTTCCCCGTTGACTCACCTCTTCCACCATTAAAGCTCCATTATTGCTCCAAGCTCCATTTTCGCTCGATCTCACTCCCTAGCCAACCAAACTTGTTGATTTGCTCAGGAGTGGTTGAGAAGGCCCCGATCTACACTTCCACCAAGAGATATTTGATTCCCCCTACTAATCCCTTGCGGATCTTGTTACTCTTGGGTGTTTGAGCATCCTAGACGGTTGAGGTCACCGCGAAGCCATAGTCCATTGTGGTGAAGCTTCATGGTGTCGTTGGGAGCCTCCAATTGAGTTGTGGAGATTGCCCCAACCTCGTTTGTAAAGGTTCGGTCGCCGCCTCCAAGGGCACCAATAGTGGAATCATGACATCTCGCATTGTGTGAGGGCGTGAGGAGATTACGGTGGCCCTAGTGGCTTCTTGGGGAGCATTGTGCCTCCACACCGCTCCAACGGAGACGTACTTCCTCTCAATGGGAAGGAACTTCGGCAACACATCCTCGTCTCCACCGTCTCCACTCTTGGTTATCTCGTGCCTTTACTTGTGTAGCTTATTTGTTCCATATATCTTGCTTGCTTGTGTTCCTATTCGTGTTGCATCATATATGTTGCTCATCTAGTTGCATTTCTAGACAACCTACTTTGATGCAAAGTTTAAATTGCTAAAGAAAAGCTAAAAATTGTTAGTTGCCTATTCACCCCCCCTCTAGTCAACCATATCGATCCTTTCACCCTCTTTGACTGTTTAAAGAAAGATGCTTTTGCTTGGACACAGGACCAACAACAAGCATTTGAAACATTAAAGCAAAAACTCACTCATACCCCTGTGTTGGCCCTGCCTGATTTCACTAAACCATTCATTTTGGAAGCTGATGCTTGTGGCTATGGCTTGGGAGTTGTGTTAATGCAAGAGGGCAGACCACTTGCTTATTTCAGCAAGAGTATTGGCCCTAAGGCTACTGCAATGAGCACCTATGACAAAGATGCCCTAGCTATCATTGAAGCTGTGAAAAAGTGGAGACATTACCTCTCTGCCACTTCCTTGATTATCAGAACATATCAAGAAAGTTTGAAGTACATTCAAGAGTAGAAAATTACTGAGGGCGTTCAACACAAGTTGTTGTTAAAATTACTGGGCTACAACTTTACAATTGAGTACAAAAAGGGCAAGGAAAATAGGGCTGCTGATGCATTGTCCAGAGTAAAACATGCAGTATCTGCACTTACTACAACTGCTGCTTCCCCTACTTGGGTCAAAGAAGTGATCATCAGCTATCATCAAGATGAAAAAGTCAAGGAACTTATTGTTGAATGCTCTCCGGATAAGACCAGTAACAATGCTTATTCCTTAAAAATGGCATATTGAGATTTCACAACAAGATTGTAGTGGGAAAAAGCACCAATCTGAGACAAGAAATCCTTTCAACATTTCACAATTCTGAGCTGGGGGCCACTCTGGAGAAAGAGCCACTTATCACAGAGTGAAGTTAGTATTCCATTGGCAGGGCATGAAACAAGATGTGATCACATTTGTGAAAAATTGTCCAGTATGCCAACTGAACAAAGCTGAACATACACCTTACCCTGGTCTGTTAGAGCCACTTCATGTGCCAGATTTTGCATGGGCTCATACCAGCATGGATTTTGTGGAAGGATTGCCTACATCAGAAAACAAGAACCTGATTTTGGTGGTAGTTGACAGATTCACTATATATGCTCATTTCATTGCCATGAAACACCCCATAACAGTGCAGTCTATAGCAAGAGCCTTCTCTGACAATGTGTTCAGATTGCATGGAATGCCACTAGTAATTGTAACTGACAGAGATAGAATTTTCACCAACAATCTCTGGCAAAAGTTGTTCAAAACACTGAAAATCAAATTGCACATGAGCACCAGTTACCACACACAGTCAGATGGTCAAACTGAAAGTGTAAATCAGTGCTTGGAAAATTATTTGAGATGCATGTGCTTTAAACAACCAAGAAAATGGCATGGATGGCTAGCTCTAGCTGAGTGGTGGTATAACACTTCATTCCATACATCACCGGAAATGACTCCTTTCCAAGATCTTTATGGATTTCCTCCTCCTATGATAGCTGAATCAGCTCTGCCAGATACTATTTGTGATGATAATGAAGATTTGTTGCAAAACATGGAATTAGCAGTGGAAGTGATAAAGCAAAACCTCTTAAAAGCACAAGCTAGAATGAAATTCTTTACTGACAGAAAAAGGAAGGAAAGAGAATTTGTGATTGGAGACATGGTTTATCTGAAAATACAACCTCACAGACATACATCTCTTAGCTTACACAGGCACATCAAACTCCACTCCAAGTTTTATGGACCATTCAGAATTATGGATAAAATTGGGAATCATGCCTACAAATTGCTTCTGCCTGAGGACTGCCAGTTGCATGACACCTTCCATGTTAGCCAGCTCAAGAAGCATATTGGCCCAAAGGTGGTGCCCTCCTCAACACTTCCTTTGGTAGGAAATGATGGCATGATCAGGATGGAGCCTGAAGCAATTCTGGAAAGAAAGCTCATCCCTAGGAAGCAAGGTAATATCAGTATTCCTGTTGTCAGATGGTTGGTGAAATGGGTAAATCTACCTCAAGAAGAAGCAACATTGGAAGATTTAGCTTTCATTCAGAAAGTTTTTCCTGCATTTAGAGCTTGAGGACAAGCTCCAGCTCAATTGGGGGGCATTGTCAATCCCAAGTCTGAACATCCCCTGCTCGTGCGTGCCATATGATTCTACAACCGTCCATCTCGCATCATGTGGTCATTAGTAGAATATAACGGTTCAGTGAAGATTCGCTGCTATCCTCCCTTGATTGATCATCCAACGGCTCAGGTGGCGCCAGAAGGGCTATTCATCGTCCGACAAGACCATGTGCTCTGCTTTTGCTTCCTTTTCACTTTCCAACAACTGTAATGGCTATATAAGCCAGCTCTCTCTCTCTCTCATTTGGGGCATGTAAAAAATTATTAGGTGTAAACCCTAGCCGTCGGTGGCGTGCTAAACTACCTTTCCCTTCATGCAAGAGAAACCCTAGCTCGATTCTCTCAATTTTCGTCTGAATTCAGCCTAGTTCTTGCTCAAAACCTGTTGATTGGGATTCTGGTCCTGACAGGAGTTGAGGTGGAGGGCGGTGCAGAGGGGACGACAAAGTCGCTGGTGAGTGCAACGCCAACTGACTAGCGGTGGCTCTGGTCTAGTGGTGAGCGCAAGCCCTCCCAGGCGATGCACCGCGAGGAGCTCGGGCGCGCGGAGGAGAGGAGGAGTTGAGGCGGAACGACGACGTAGGGTGCTGCAATAGACGACGCCGGTTGGAGGCCAGCGCGACACTGGATCGAGCGCCGCACGGGGTCGGGCGCCTCCTGGCGGGGATCAGGAGGCGAGGGAGGGCACGCATTGAAGGAAGGGCTAGAGTTTTTTCTCTCTTTAAAAAGGACCACGGGTTGAATACCCGAAACTACAGGGTTTCTCTCACAAAATTCGAAAACGAAATGTTTTCTCACTTGAAAAGGGACTGCTGATCTATGTCGAAGCGGACTGTCTGGAGGTAATCGAGATCATGCTGAGTGGCGGGAATTCATTAGGACCAGCAGCGGCAATATATGAAGAATGCACTTTCTTATCTAGTAATTTTATCTCTATAGTTTTTAGCCATTGCCCTCGGGAAGCCAATATGGCGGCGGATCTGCTAGCTAAGAACTCGGAGGTGTCTCGAACAACTGTTTGGAAATCGGAGCCCCTGGGTTTCTTAGTGGATGTTTTAACAAACGATGTATCTTTATTCTCACATGAAATATAAACCGCCATGATGGCATTTCCCTCAAAAAAAGGGACTGCTGATTCAATTATCAAAAAGTACAAGAACTTTTTTGTAAAAATGCTGCGACGATGAGCAGACAGAAGCAATCAGTGCTTTATTATTAGGTAAAGATATAACTTACTTAACTTCCTACCCATAGTTGGAATTTGCGTCAATGGCATAACGGGTCATCTAGTGGTCTTACTACCTTCATCCTGGTTTATTAGTCCTATTTTGTGCCAAATTTTGACCGTAGATCTAACAAAGAAAATAATAATGTATGTCATCAAAAATTATATTCTTGGATTCATATTTGAACATAGTTTCACTTTTCAGTGGTATTATTTTTTGTTACATGCATTAAATTTTTTTAGTTAAATCTAAGATCAAAATTTAGCACAAAATAAGAAAAAAAGACCAATAAACTAGGACGGAGTTAGTAACTAGTAAGACTCGAGGCCTTTCTCTCAATCGAGAACTCATTCTAAATTGACCTTCAAAGCTATAAGGTACTAGTAAACAGTCATTTCTTAAATATTTCTCTCAAAGAACTATCATGTCTTCTCCGCAAAAAGAAAAACTATTATGTCTTGTTAAAAAATCTATGTCCATAGTAAAGAGCTTTTTTTAAACATCAGTACAGACACAAGCGCTCATACATACGCGCATACACTCACCTCTATGAACGTACATATGCACACCCTACCCCTATGAGCACCTCCAAGAAACTGAGCCGGTATGTCATCTTAAAATTTACAAACTCTGGAGATATCACAGTCTCTCTAACCATCCAACCATAGATTGATTCGTCAGTAAAGAGCTTTTTGGTTAGGGGAGAGAGAGTCATGCGAAGGAGGAAACACGACAACCTGTGCTTCCCGTTATCCAAAACCAACCCCGCTATTCCTTGTAGCCAGCTCCGCCTCTGTTCTTGGCCGCCACCTCTCGCCATCTTCACGGGTCTAATGCATGCCCATCTCGACGCACGCCACCGCCACTCAGAGACCCAACAGAGAGGAGACGTGCAAGAGGGGAAGGGATGTTCTTTTTTTTATGGAATGGGAGGGGTGAGATTTTTTTATGGAATGGGAGGGGCGCAAGAAAAGGTTTGCATCAGACGGGCCAGCTAGCTAGTTGGGCTTCAGTTTCATTGGCCCATTCGTGCGCTCTTGTCCCGCCGCCTCCCGTCGCCGTCTCGTCCCGCTTCCCCTCGCGCCGCCGCAAGCCATCTCCGTCCCCTCACCCCACCGCCTGCCTTCTCTGCCCGCTCGACCGGCGGTTCCTTCTCGCCCCCGTGGGTTGGCGGTGTGCCTCCTTGGCGGCGCTCGACGGACCGTGCCCCTACTCCAGCTCCAAAGCCCGAGCAGTCGATTCTACCCGCCCTAACACGCCGCCTGGTTCCGTGGCTCGCCGTCGACTCTACCCGCCCCGCCCCTGCCCTGCGCCGCCACGCCCAGCCGGCAGCCCGCGGCCGCCCCGCCCAGACCGCACTCGGCAGTCGACGCCCGGCGCCCGTTGCGCACCCGCAGGAGGCACGCAGCCAGCCGCCCAGCCCGATTTGAGGTACGACGAGATTTCCGCCTGCTCCCCAATTTCTGTTTACTCATTACTCGGTGCTCGTCGTGCTGCCACCTGCCATTACTTCACGTTACGAATTTAGGCTTGCTGTGCTCCTCTGTAAACTGTAACGTATCACTACTGAATTCTATCCAGGAACGTTACTACTTACTACTGAATTGTTTCAGTTTGGATCCATTTTCTGTATCCATGTGGCATCTTGAGCTGTAGTTTTCAGAAATGTTATTACTACTGAATTGTTTCAGTTTGGGTCAAACAATTGGCACATTGTTCTCACTTTTTCGATCAATAAATGTCATTGTCATATTGAAGAACAGAGTGTCAATTAGGACCACATGATTACGTATGTGTATCAAATGTGGAAGAATGAACACATGCACATAGTCTTCTTTGAACTTTTCAAGGCATTTAGGCTCTTCTTAATGCAAAATCAAGACTTATTTGAGAATTTTCCATATGTTTGTAAGATCATATCGGTCAATTTCTGTTGTGTTTTTGGCATGTCATATTTATTGTAACTTTTTTTAGGGTGGACCACCTTGTTTCAAAATCCTAGATCTGCCACTGCCGAGGCCCTACCGTTCCTCCCTATCGCCGGCGCAGAAAAAAAATTCCGGCGAGCTAGCACTGCATGCCAGCCGTGGCGAGCTTCAGGGCCCGGGCGTCTGCACCAGCACCCGAGATGCCGTCCTTCTCCTCCGGTGCTTCTCCGCAGAAGCAGCAGCATAACGCAAGGTGCCACTACCCTCGCCGCGATTTTGTTTTGTTTGTTTGATTTATTTGCTCGGGGTACTGAGCATATGCTTTTGTTGGGTTGAACAGGAGGAAGCAGCTGATTCGTCAGCAGAGGAAGTCGCTTCCCATCGCGTCAGGTTAGTTTGCATGCCAAATGTTTGATTCCCTTGCGCCCTAGTTTTATTTTTTGTCTTTAGTCAAGAGATACTATTTGTTGTTGTTGATGAGCATTGTTCAGCAGTTATTGAAGAAAAATCATATAGTTATCAATAAATTTGTTGCATGACTTGGTGATTGTGGTTGCAGTGGAGAAAAGACTTGTCGATGAGGTGAGGAAGAATGACACGCTGATTGTTGTCGGCGAGACCGGTAGTGGCAAAACGACTCGTAAGTGTTTCACTGCACTCTTTTCCCCTCCCGTTGCTCATTGTTCTTGGGTCAAGCAATTTCTGAAAGACTGCAGCTCTGTGATGAATGGGATTATTGTTTGTCCATTTATGGAATTGATGTTGTTACTTGTTAGTCTGGTACTGCCTCCGTTCAGAAATAAGTGGCGTGGTTTTAGTTCAAATTTAACTCATACGACATGATATAAGAGTAAGAGTGTGACTGAAGGAATATTTCATAAACACGAAATGAGGTCCCTATGCTTGAAAACCTCTTTTTTTTCTTTGTGTCGTAGCGTTTTTATCTTACGGAAATTATTATTATGAATTGCTTGACCAGCACGGACTACATTTGCTTATGTGGTTTCTTTTGAGGAGCATTCTTTATCATTTATTGAAGAATAACCATATGGCTGTCAAGTATTTTGTTACAAAATCATACTCTTTCTTTTGTTTTGTTACGCAGAGTTGCCACAGTTTTTGTATGATGGTGGGTTTTGTCAGGATGGAAAAGTGATTGGCATCACTCAGCCTCGAAGAGTTGCAGCTGTGACAGTAGCAAAGCGTGTCGCCGAGGAATGCAATGATCAGTTGGGCAGAAAGGTTGGATACTCTATAAGATTTGATGATTCCACATCTAATGCAACAAGGATTAAGTACATGACCGATGGTTTGCTTCTAAGGTAATTTTCTCAACCATATTGTCTATTGTTTGATTATTTATGATCTACTCCCTCCGTCTCAAAATTCTTGTCTTAGATTTATCTAGATGCAGATGTATCTAACACTAAAATGTGAATAGATACATCCGTATGTGGACAAATCTAAGACAAGAATTTTGGGATGGAGGGAGTATTATTCTGTTTTATGCTAGCTCCCTGTGTCTATCTGATATTCTACCCACTTTGTTGCCTGCTGTTTGATTCTTTTCTGTAGTGTTTTGCGTAACTGTTGATTTAATGCTGTATGCTCCTATAGAGAATTGTTTCTGTTAAGCTTCATGCACTAGCCAATGCAACCAAAAGTCCGAACTGATGGAAAGGGCTAGTGCAATCCACATATACTGTTACACCCCCCCTCTCACGTGTGACGGGGAAGACAAGTCAACACGTGCAACCGGAAGAGAGCGACGGCGTGCGAAACTCACGTATGACTCAAGAGGCCTATACGTGGACACAAAGGGGGGCAACTGCAATTTTTAGATAAATTGCGCAAACCAGGACTTGAACTCAAGACCTTAGCTCCGATACCATGTTAAGCCTCATGCACTAGCCAATGCAACCAAAAGCCCGAACTGATGGAAAGGGCTAGTGCAATCCACATATACTGTAACAGTTTCAATTTTTGAAGGGTTACATCATGCAATTCTCTTATTATGTATGTAGTAGCACTTACCAGCATGATGGCTATGTCCTTGTAATGCTGTTCGAATGATATATGGATAAATCATTTATGAGTTAAAAAATCGGAGGAATGAAGGGAAAAAAATAGGTAGAACACACACTTCTATTTTATCTTTCTTGAGATGGGTGATGTTCTAGATCTACCAGTATTATATTCAAGCTTTCTCTCTATTTCAGTCATTTGTGACAGTAGTCATCCCTACATGTGCATGGACCTGAGACTGGCAACATAGTCTATTTCGCTCACAAAAGAAAGTCCATATATCATTTTATTTGCTTCGGAGTTGTATATTGCATTATTTCCCCCCACTGTAACTTTTATTGTTGTGTTCTTTGTTTTTGAGATGTTTCTATTGAAAAACTGTTGACCAATTCATTGTTTCAGCTGTATCTTGCCATGTTATAGATGGCTAAATGTGTGGGTTCATCTCTTTCTATCTCTTTTTTTGTCTGATCTGTGAATTTACTTTTGTGATAGAAGAATTGCTTTCACTTTTGTAATAGAAGAATTGCTTTTCATTTTCAGGGAAGCCCTTTTGGATCCACTCTTGTCTAAGTATAGTGTTATAGTTGTTGACGAGGCCCACGAAAGAACTGTCCATACTGATGTATTGCTGGGTTTGTTGAAAAAAGTGCAGCATTCCCGATCTCTTCATGCGAATAAAAATGGAAAGATTTCTGACAGACCAGATCACTCTCAATCTTCTACCCTGAAGGCATGCCAGGGAATAAAGATTGCACCTCTAAAGCTGATTATTATGTCTGCCAGTCTGGATGCGAAGTGTTTTTCTGATTATTTTGGTGGCGCTAAAGCTGTACATATTCAAGGACGGCAATACCCCGTCGACACACTGTATACTTATCAGCCTGAGTCGGATTATCTAGATGCTACACTAGTTACGATCTTTCAGGTGAGCATCACCCTATTTGCATGGAAGATGTGGATGGATTGGGGAGGAGGAAAGAAAATTGGAGTCTATGTATAAACTTAAAAAGCGTTTTTGAAAGAAAAAGGCTTCCTTCAGAAACCAGGATAAGAGAATGTATCTTGTCTGGGCCTAAATTTAGTAGTATCTTCTAATTAGCAGAGCCTATTGTTTCAACTGTGACTTAATGTAGCCAGCCCTCTTTGATTATGAACTTCATGTTTGGATGTTTGCTTTCTTAGATCCATTTGGAGGAAGGACCTGGAGACATTCTTGCATTTTTAACTGGTCAAGAGGAGATTGAATCCCTAGAGAGGCTTATTCAAGAGCGTGCTCGTCAACTTCCAGCAGATAGTAGCAAGATATGGATTACACCTATCTACTCGTCTCTTCCATCAGAACAGCAAATGAATGCATTTAAGCCAGCACCTTCTGGAGCCCGGAAGGTGAACCTTTATGCTCTTTCAATGCTTACTTTTCCTTTCTTCCACTTCCAACATATTTATATGACAAATACTTTAGTTGCTGCTCTTTATATCTGTTGTAGTGCTCTGTTACTTACGTTTGGTTGAGAGTTACACTTCTGTACACAACTACTTATGTTATTGCTAATAAAACACACACATTATATTAGTCTGCAGTTGCAAAAAAAGAGGGTTGAGGGGGCAGTTAATTAGTTGTCTGCTAGACATGGAAACAAATTATGCCCATTGAGCCGGCCTTGGCTGTGGACACTTTAGCAGATTGGTGGCTGGCCAAACACAAGCAGGCTCCGAAGCAGTGGTGCAAGGACCTGGATTCCATGGTTGCTCTGCTAATTTGGTTCGTTTGGCACAAGAAAACCATGATCTATGCGCAATCACTATGGGCATGAAGGTGGAGACGCAACGTTGGCGGAGTGCCTACAGCCTACAACTCCTGGTTGCACAAGCCACATTGGGAGTAGGCTTTTTTATTGTCCGTGTTTTTTGTGCTGTTGGCTTTTGACAGGCACTTACTACCCCCATTCCCCCCTTTCTGCCGCTATTTTTTTTGGACCCTCCCTACCTTTTTTCCTGCTTTCCATCTCATTTCTCTGGTCCTACCTTTTTTTGCGAGGCCTCTGGCCTACCTTTTACTGTACCGTGATGCTTAGTGACTTGTTTATAGGTTCTGTGAGCCGAGCCTCATTTTTGCTTGAGCTGGTTTTGTCACACTTGGTGGTGGTGTGTAGCCAACAGCCTATTACTTTTTTAGGTAGCCTTGATTTCTCGCCCTATGTTTTCCTGTATTCCTGCACCATGCAACAGATGTTGCATCTTCATCTCCAAATTCGACCTTTTGAAAGGTTCATTGAGCAATGCATTTTCTTATTACCATTTTCCATAATTTCCTTTCACTAAACATGACTGTGTAGTATGCATTATGCAAGGCTTGGAGCATTTTGCTAATGTCCAGTTTGTCTGTCAGGTAGTTCTAGCAACGAATATTGCAGAGACTTCTGTAACAATACCTGGTATTAAATATGTTATTGATCCTGGTATGGTCAAAGCACGTGCCTACAATCCTGTAACTGGAATGGAGTCCCTAATCATCATTCCTGTCTCTAAAGCACAGGCTCTTCAAAGGAGGTAGAAATTTTCAAGCAAATATAATTTTTGTGTGCTTTCTCTTACCTTTTTATTCTACCCTCAGTGGCCGTGCTGGACGTGAGGGGCCAGGGAAGTGCTTTCGGTTGTTCCAAGAATGTGAGTTCGATAAACTGGCGGAATCGACTATTCCTGAGATTAAACGATGTAACCTCGCAAATGTTGTACTACAACTCAAAGCTCTTGGGATTGATGACATCATAGGTTTCGATTTTATGGAGAAACCATCAAGGTGAGTTTTCGTACTTCTGTTTTCTTATTCCTGCTCATGTGTAAAACAAAATTTTGCCCCCTATCTGATTACAGTATAGTGAAGTCACTGACGTATCATGCAAAAAGTGCAATCAACATGGCAAACGATAAACTCAAAATTACTCATGAAATTTATCTGGCAATGTGTGAGCTTGATGTTTTGTTTCATGTGTTCTGCTGTGCTTAATTATATGTTAGACAATTGCTGCCTATGCAGAACTCAAATATCATAGCACTGAGAAGATACACACTAGTAATTTCACTTGTAATACTGTATTTGAAATATTTCGTTATTCGTGATAATGATCCCCGCCTATGTTGTCTCAACATAGCCGGTCCTAAGCCCGGGTAAAGGAGGAGGGTTGTGATAGGCTTGGCGAGCCAACGTAAAAACTCAGCCACTCTTATGGAGATGAAACCCAAAAGATTTTCGTTGGGGCGTAACCCTCTCAGCGACGCGCCACATCGGAACCCGGGTGTGGTGGAAAGTGAGCAAGGGCCGGGCCGTCACCCCCCAAGTGGCGCGCCGTATCTTGATCCGGATACGGTGGCAAGTGAGCGAGGATCGGGTCGTCGCATCCTTAGTGGCGCGCTACATCGGCGCCTGGGTGTAGTGGAAAATGAGCAAGGGTCTTCGCATTTGACTCGACGGGTGCGAAGGGTAAGGAAGCTAGCCGAGCCTAGGAGGATTCGCTTAGGTAGCTGGAACGTAGGGTCTCTGACAGGGAAGCTTCGGGAGCTAGTTGATGCAGCAGTGAGGAGAGGTGTTGATATCCTTTGCATCCAAGAAACCAAATGGAGAGGACAGAAGGCGAAGGAGGTGGAGGATACCGGCTTCAAGCTGTGGTACACGGGGACGGCTGCAAACAGAAATGGCGTAGGCATCTTGATCAACAAGAGCCTCAAGTATGGAGTGGTAGACGTCAAGAGACGTGGGGACCGGATTATCTTGGTCAAGCTGGTAGTTGAGGACTTGGTTCTCAATGTTATCAGCGCGTATGCCCCGCAAGTAGGCCACAATGAGAACACCAAGAGGGAGTTCTGGGAAGGCCTGGAAGACATGGTTAGGAGTGTACCGATTGGTGAGAAGCTCTTCATAGGAGGAGACCTCAATGGCCACGTGGGTACATCTAACACAGGTTTTGAAGGGGCGCATGGGGGCTTTGGCCATGGCATCAGGAATCAAGAAGGAGAAGATGTCTTAAGCTTTGCTCTAGCCTACAACATGATTGTAGCTAACACCCTCTTTAGAAAGAGAGAATCGCATCTGGTGACTTTTAGTAGTGGCCAACACTCTAGCCAGATTGATTTCATCCTCTCGAGAAGAGAAGATAGGCGTGCGTGCCTAGACTGTAAGGTGATACCTGGAGAGAGTGTTGTACCCCAGCATAAGCTGGTGGTTGCTGACTTCCGCTTTCGGATTCGTGTCCAGCGGGATAAGCGTGCCAAAGTCGCTAGAACGAAGTGGTGGAAGCTCAAGGGGGAGGTAGCTCAGGTGTTCAAGGAAAGGGTCATTAAGGAGGGCCCTTGGGAGGAAGGAGGGGATGCGGACAATGTGTGGATGAAGATGGCGACTTGCATTCGTAAGGTGGCCTCGGAGGAGTTTGGAGTGTCCAGGGGAAGGAGTAGCGAAGATAAGGATACCTGGTGGTGGAATGATGACGTCCAGAAGGCAATTAAAGAGAAGAAAGATTGCTTCAGACGCCTATACCTGGATAGGAGTGCAGACAACATAGAGAAGTACAAGATGGCGAAGAAGGCCGCAAAGCGAGCTGTTGGTGAAGCAAGGGGTCGGGCATATGAGGACCTCTACCAACGGTTAGGCACGAAGGAAGGTGAAAGGGACATCTATAAGATGGCCAAGATCCGAGAGAGGAAGACGAGGGACATTGGCCAAGTCAAATGCATCAAGGACGGAGCAGGCCAACTCTTGGTGAAGGACGAGGAGATTAAACATAGATGGCGGGAGTACTTCGACAAGCTGTTCAATGGGGAGAATGAGAGTTCTACCATTGAACTAGACGACTCCTTTGATGAGACCAGCATGCGTTTTGTGCGGCGAATCCAGGAGTCTGAGGTGAAGGAGGCTTTAAAAAGGATGAAAGGAGGCAAGGCGATGGGCCCTGATTGTATCCCCATTGAGGTGTGGAAAGGTCTCGGGGACATAGCAATAGTATGGCTAACCAAGCTTTTCAACCTCATTTTTCGGGCAAACAAGATGCCAGAAGAATGGAGACGGAGTATATTAGTACCAATCTTCAAGAACAAGGGGGATGTTCAGAGTTGTACTAATTACCGTGGAATTAAGCTGATGAGCCATACAATGAAGCTATGGGAGAGAGTCATTGAGCACCGCTTAAGAAGAATGACAAGCGTGACCAAAAATCAGTTTGGTTTCATGCCTGGGAGGTCGACCATGGAAGCCATTTTCTTGGTACGACAACTTATGGAGAGATATAGGGAGCAAAAGAAGGACTTGCATATGGTGTTCATTGACTTGGAGAAGGCCTATGATAAGATACCGCGGAATGTCATGTGGTGGGCCTTGGAGAAACACAAAGTCCCAGCAAAGTACATTACCCTCATCAAGGACATGTACGATAATGTTGTGACAAGTGTTCGAACAAGTGATGTCGACACCGATGACTTCCCGATTAAGATAGGACTGCATCAGGGGTCAGCTTTGAGCCCTTATCTTTTTGCATTGGTGATGGATGAGGTCACAAGGGATATACAAGGAGATATCCCATGGTGTATGCTCTTTGCGGATGATGTGGTGCTAGTTGACGATAGTCGGACGGGGGTAAATAGGAAGTTAGAGTTATGGAGACAAACCTTGGAATCGAAAGGGTTTAGGCTTAGTAGAACTAAAACCGAGTACATGATGTGCGGTTTCAGTACTACTAGGTGTGAGGAGGAGGAGGTTAGCCTTGATGGCCAGGTGGTACCTCAGAAGGACACCTTTCGGTATTTGGGGTCAATGTTACAGGAGGATGGGGTATTGATGAAGATGTGAACCATCGAATCAAAGCCGGATGGATGAAGTGGCGCCAAGCTTCTGGCATTCTCTGTGACAAGAGAGTGCCACAAAAGCTAAAAGGCAAGTTCTACAGGACGGCGGTTCGACCCGCAATGTTGTATGGCGCGGAGTGTTGGCCGACTAAAAGGCGACATGTTCAACAGTTAGGTGTGGCGGAGATGCGTATGTTGAGATGGATGTGTGGCCACACGAGGAAGGATCGAGTCCGGAATGATGATATACGAGATAGAGTTGGGGTAGCACCAATTGAGGAGAAGCTTGTCCAACATCGTCTGAGATGGTTTGGGCATATTCAGCGCAGGCCTCCAGAAGCTCCAGTGCATAGCGGACGGCTAAAGCGTGCGGAGAATGTCAAGAGAGGGCGGGGTAGACCGAATTTGACATGGGAGGAGTCCGTTAAGAGAGACCTGAAGGATTGGAGTATCACCAAAGAGCTAGCTATGGACGGGTGCGTGGAAGCTTGCTATCCATGTGCCAGAGCCATGAGTTGGTTGCGAGATCTTATGGGTTTCACCTCTAGCCTACCCCAACTTGTTTGGGACTAAAGGCTTTGTTGTTGTTGTTGTTGTTGTTGTTGTTGTTGTTGTTGTGATAATGATCCCAGCCTGCTTAAAATTTTCTGCTAAAGCAAACTTCTGTCTGGACTTGTTAAGTTGTTACGAACCTTATGATGAATGCATTCACTGGAAACTTCAACATTATTCTTTATAAGCTTTGCAGAAATCTCTAGTATAAGCTGAATAGCAAGTTGCTTTGTATGGACATCAAATTTTGCTAATTGTGCCAAACATACTGCAGGACGTCCATTTTGAAATCATTGGAGCAATTGATTTTACTAGGAGCTTTGACTGATGATTATAAGCTGTCAGATCCAGTGGGTAAACAGATGGCTAGGCTGCCTTTAGATCCCATGTACTCCAAGGCATTGATTGTGTCGAGTGAATTCAAGTGCTTGGAAGAAATGTTGATTGTTGTTTCTATGCTTTCAGTGGAGTCAATTTTCTTCACCCCACGTGAGAAGTTGGAAGAGGTATTCTCATGAGTCCCCAGAAACTTGTTTGATGTATGTTCCACAATAGGTTCTTACTGGACATTATTTAGTTATAAGACCATTGGATGTATTTTTAAGACATAATGCCAGACCACGGAGGCAGGGAGGGTTGAAAACCCAGCAGGAACTGGATCGTTACCCGTTTTCCTGCCCTGGATGAACAGTATACTGATGGCATTTGTTTTGTTTCGGATTATTTTGTATCGATTTGAATAGTATTCGTGATCACATGTTGTTTGAAGTTGAAAATGCTAGAAAGTTTTGAATAAAATTGGGGGAATGGACTTTGGGTCCAGCCATGAGTAGTTACCATCTTATGTAGTGGGTCTCGGATTTAGTTTACTTTTATAAATGGAGTTACCACCCTGGTGCGTGACACTGCATGCTTTCCAGGTTCTTGATGAACTGGCGATCATTGATTAATTGCCAAGAATATATTTTCCTAAAACACAGCCTAAATCTCATTGAGTGTTCATGTAGTTATCAGTATTTAACTTCTGAGAAACTTGTGTTTACATTTTTCCTGCAACACTTGCTCTCATTTATCTCTATGGACTTGGGTTTCCCCTGTGGCTAGAAAGACTAGCATTCATTGCTTCTATTATTAAGTCCCCAGAGTGCAAAATTTATTGGTGCCGAAGAATTTTGTAATGGTGATTGAATCATTTTCAGAGTTATGTGGTGGAATCATATACTGTTTTATTGAAGTACCTTTAGGCTACCACCAAAATGGTACCTTTAGCCTCTAACTTATGATTTCCCATTTGCACGCCAAAGAGGAATTCTTAGGTTCAAATTGTATTTGGTTGGGCTCTTCCCCTGTTACCACCAATTAATAGTGCACTTGTCTCTTTCTTGAGGAATTACAAGTGTGTTTATTCATTGATCCTTTTACCTCAACCCATTTTCAGGCAAGAGCTGCTAGGAAGAGTTTTGAAAGCTCTGAAGGAGACCATATAACTTTGGTGAATGTATATCGAGCTGCCGCAGAATGCTTGGAAAAGAGCAAAAACGCAAATGCTAAAGAAAAGACAATGGAAAAGGCTTTGAACAGATGGTGCTTCGAAAACTTCATCAATTATCGATCTTTAAGACATGCTCGTGATGTTCACAGGTTAGTTCTTACACTATTATTGAAGGCTTAAATTGTTGGACCAGATTGGATGCATTCTCTTAAATGATGAAATGGAAAATACTATAGCTGCCGTGGGCATTGGGTGATTGTAATTCTGAAACTGTTGAATTGTGAGTATACGCACTGTTTGCCTTTTGTCAACCGCGTAAGCTCATGTTATTAGAACAAGAGGTTTCGAGTCAGAGACCCCTGCTAACGAATTTTAATTAAAAAAAATTGCACCCAGCTTGAGCACAATGGCCTTTTAGAACGTTGTTTAACAGTGCTGCAATCAGCTCGAGCATGCCATGTATTTGTCGCGTCAGCAGTCGAAATATCTGCAGGCAATTCTTTCTGTTGAATTTCTATTGCCATTCATTCTTGGACCATGAGCACATATTTAGTAATAGCTAAACCAAATACATATAGTCTTCAAAAATCTGGGAAGTGTTTCCAGTTAAGTAGCAATTTCAGATGACACAGCGAGCTGACATGGAGACGTTCTGTGTGGTGCAGCCAAATCCAGGGTCATGTCCAACAAATGGGGCTTAACCTGTCATCATGTGGAGACGACATGGTCCAGTTCCGGAGGTGCCTCACCGCTGCCTTCTTCCTGAACGCAGCAATGCGACAGCCAGATGGATCATTCAGGTACTGCTCCGATTTCATTCAGCGTGCGGTTTATCTGTGACTGTAACCCGAGAACTCTGTCACGATCTCTCCGACACACTTGGAAGTTCCAATGAGATGTATGCTAGATAATTCAATCTCTCAAGAGCTCATGGCTTGGTGCGTTGTTGGTTTTGGCAGGGCTCTCGCGACGGGGCAGAGCGTGCAGATGCACCCTTCGTCGGTGCTGTTCCGGACCAAGCCGGACTGCGTCATCTTCAACGAGCTGGTCCGGACGACGCAGAACTACGTCAAGAACCTCACCCGGATCGACCCGCTGTGGCTGGCCGAGCTCGCCCCGCAGTACTACGCCACCGAAGACTAGTTTTTCTTCTTTAGCCGTAGTTCCTTGTACTAAGTTGTAACGACGACATGTAGTGGCAACCTGACGATAACGCATGATCGGAATGCCAAATGAGGTCGACGCCCGGCGGCTGTAAGGTGGGAAGAATCTTACTGCTACATGGATTTTATTGTCTTTGCAGTTATCAGCCAAACTGGGTGTGAGACCGTGAGTCGCCACTATGAATGTAGTAGTAAATTTGAAGAAAATATTAGGAATAAAAACTCTTTTTTTTTGTAGCATACATGGTCGACCATTCTACTCTTGTATGTACTCCCTCCGTTTGGAATTACTTGTCTCGGAAATGGATGTATCTAGAATTAAAATACGTCTAGATACATCCGTTTCTGCGACAAGTAATTCCGAACGGAGGGAGTATGGAGCTTCACAAGATAATGACACCCGTGGCATTTGGCAAAAATGAAAAATCAAAGCTATATTCAAAAACCGCTACTGTTTGAAGGGATCCTAATTTTCTTCACTGGAGAATACCCCGGTGTCATTCCTTCTAGAAATTTCATACACGAGTAGAGTGGTCGACCAAGTTTGATATCCCAAAATTTCAATTCTTTCCTAGTGTTTTTCTTAATCCACTATTCATGTGAGTGCGCATGAAACCATGCCCACCTCTGTATTTTCATCTACTATAAAAGTGAACCACAAACATAAACATGGCGTGAAATCACGATATTTTTTTGTAAGGAAATTGGTAGCTCACCTCAGCGCAGTGTGACGAGCCAGTAAGTCATCCGGAACTCGAATATGCACGGAGAGAGCAAACCGGTTCGCCTACGAGCCGATGCAGCGGTCCGACTGGGAGGCCAAAATTTCCGAGCCGTCCGATTCGCATCGTACGGGCACGTGAGCGTGGCTTGCCTAAGAGGAAAGAGATTCTGATCGGAGGAGAAAGGAAAAACGAGTCATATATACAGGAGCAGGCACCAGACAGAGACACATCTCGCTCGCTCTCGCCGCCAGACCCCGCCTCCGCAGCGCAGCCGCTCGCCGTCGCCGTCGCCGGAGGAGGTGCAGGAGCCATGGCGCCGGAGCCGGAGGACGACTTCCTGAACGAGAAGAACCCGAGGCCGCTCGACGAGGACGACATCGCCCTCCTCAAGACCTACGTAAGCGCCTCCCTCCCCCCCGCACCGGATCGATCCGCCCGGCGCGTCTCGGCCGGAGCTCTCCGCCGCCCGGGCTTGTTCTGGGGGCTAGGGAGTCGTGCGCCGCGTAGATCTAGCCATCTAGGGCTTTCAACTTCTGTTGTCGTGTGTATTTGGGGGAAACTGCTGGCCGCGTAGTTTGTGTCGTTACGATTTGTGCGTCGGGAATTAGGGTTTTTGACAGGGGAGAAGAATGTTTGGTTTCGATTCTCGTGGTCTACAGCGAGGCATATACCGTGTTGCTGAATTGCAGCGTCTCGATTTGGGTGGAATTTTCTAATTTTGGATGGATGGCTTCCTGCTCTTACAGGGGCTTGGGCCGTACTCGAACAGCATCAAGAAGGTCGAGAAGGAGATAAAGGAGATGGCCAAGAAGATCAATGACCTGTGCGGTACGTGCACATCCATGTGTCCTCTGACCACCCCTTAATCCTGGGTCTAGGATCAGGATGCTCAAACATATGCAGCTGCATTCCCAAGTTCTCACCAGTTTTGGCTAGTCTGATTGGTGGCTGTACTTGATTATCAGTTCTAAGTGCCTGTGCGATCCCACCTTGTTGTGTTCTATCTAGCTCATTTCACGTTTGATTTGATTTCAGGGATAAAGGAGTCTGATACTGGGTTGGCTCCACCAAGCCAGTGGGATCTTGTGTCAGATAAACAGATGATGCAGGAGGAGCAACCACTGCAGGTGAATTAGCATGATGTCCGCCTTAACCTTCTGCAGAATGCATAGAATTAGCGGTTTTGTTGTCACCTTGGTGCTTTATCATACCCTCCACGGTGAATTAATAGTCAATTAAATTCTGGTGTGAAGGTCGCTCGATGCACGAAGATCATAAGTCCAAATACTGATGATGCCAAATATGTCATCAACGTCAAACAAATTGCAAAGGTATGTCAGCACTGTACCATTTTAGCCCAATCATATCTTCTGGAGGTTGAATATTGATGATGTTGATTTTGGGGGATATTGCAGTTTGTGGTCGGCTTAGGTGACAAAGTTTCCCCAACTGATATCGAGGAAGGAATGAGAGTTGGGTAAGTTGTCTGTTATCTCCAATGAGTACATAACATCTTCCATTTGGATGATCTCAAAAAGCTTTTTGTACCTGTTATGCTTTGTGTCAACACTTGCAGTTAGAGTGTAGCTGTAATGGCGAACTCCTTTTTAACGGAAATCTAGAGTTAAGTTGTTGATAACAATAGTTTTGACTTTTGAGTGCTAAGCCACATCACTGATGTGCAATAGTGGACTGGGTACTACTTCCAAAGAAGCATCTTAATATAACCCTTCAATTGAGCTGTGGCTATCGCCTACTAGAAATGTGATTTGTAACTGGTGTTATGTACTATTGTTGTGCTTTGCGCTTGTTCTATTCCTATCGGTTCATATATAGGATCACCAAAGTTTGTTGCATAAAGCATCTTATTGTGCTTTACTTGTTCTTGAATGAGTTGCATTATATATGTTGATTCTACACCTGTGTATTATGCAGGGTTGATCGAAACAAATACCAGATCCAAATTCCTTTGCCGCCCAAGATTGATCCAAGTGTTACAATGATGACAGTTGAAGAAAAGCCGGATGTAACATATAATGATGTTGGTGGCTGCAAGGAGCAGATTGAGAAGATGCGGGAGGTTGTGGAGCTTCCTATGCTTCACCCCGAGAAGTTCGTCAAGCTGGGTATTGATCCTCCAAAGGGAGTACTTTGCTATGGTCCTCCAGGAACTGGAAAGACTCTTCTTGCCAGGGCAGTGGCCAATCGGACCGATGCATGTTTTATCCGTGTGATAGGAAGTGAGTTGGTGCAGAAGTATGTTGGTGAAGGGGCACGGATGGTTCGTGAGCTCTTCCAGATGGCTCGGTCAAAGAAGGCATGCATTGTCTTCTTTGACGAGGTTGATGCCATTGGTGGTGCTCGGTTTGACGACGGCGCTGGGGGTGACAATGAGGTCCAGCGCACCATGCTCGAGATTGTTAATCAGCTCGATGGGTTTGATGCGAGAGGAAACATCAAGGTCCTCATGGCTACCAACAGGCCTGATACATTGGACCCGGCACTGCTGCGTCCAGGGCGGCTGGACAGGAAGGTTGAGTTTGGCTTGCCAGACCTGGAGGGCCGCACCCAGATCTTCAAGATCCACACCCGTGCGATGAACTGCGAGCGGGACATCCGGTTTGAGCTGCTGGCCCGCCTCTGCCCCAACTCCACTGGTAAGAGTCTAGTACTCTGGCATGACACGAGTCTCAGATGATCTGATCCCATCCATGCCTCGTGTGTCATGAGCAACAGTCTTCTCATGTATCCATGTATGACTCTGTGTTGCAACAGGTGCTGATATCCGGAGCGTCTGCACAGAGGCGGGAATGTATGCCATCCGTGCGCGCAGGAAGACCGTCACGGAGAAGGATTTCCTTGATGCAGTCAACAAGGTCATTAAGGGTTACCAAAAGTTCAGTGCCACGCCAAAGTACATGGTCTATAACTAGATAGCCTGACGTTAGCCCCCTGTGTATCTTTGCCGCTCGGGCCTTCTTCTACGGGGTGGTTGTTTGTTGCTCTGCTTTCTTTCCCTGTCCAATAGAAACTGCATCATATGTTACTGTGGACTGTACCGTCGGAATATTGGAATGTCAAAATGGAAGGAAGGATGATGATGATGATGATGCCATTTTCTTCTCTCGCATGAACATTTGAGTTGTTTGATGCATCGCGTAGGTTACTTTGATTGTATGTTAATGTTGCTCTCATGCTATAGAGTCTTAGTGCCGTGATGCACCGTTGTGATGGAACGTGCAGTTTCTGCTCTCGAAAAATAGTAAAGATTACTAAAAAAACTCTGATTTTTTGTGGCAATAAATATTGTTGAATGCACTCAATGTTTTATGCACGTGCAAATTTCCATGAAGAAATATTTGCAAATTTGCTTATTTCTGCTTAACTCCATGAATGTTTCGTCACGAAGCATTTGCACACAAGCAGAAAACTAAGCAATTTTTGTTGTAAAAATACGTATTAGATCTTATTTTCTATTTTACTATTTATAGTAACATTTAAGCTCCGGACTAGAAATCTTTCGCGTTGCCATCCACTTTGAACGTGGCAACCAACCAGAGCAAGGCGCCGCCTTAGGGGAGCTTTTTTTGTTTTTGAGCGAGAAGGCCAACTTTTTTCATTAACCAATCGGTTCATAGGGATACACAAAGGGGTCGTGCGGAGCACTTAGCCACAAGTGGCGACCTTGGTCTAAAAACCCGAAAATTTGGCCAAAAAATGAGCATCCGAATTCCTCGCCATACCTTCATGAATGAAATCGCAACTTGCAAACTGATGTCGACTCTGTTGGATTTCACGAATAATAGAACCATAGGGACGTGGAGTTTCTACACACAGGAGCAAATGCTCCTGGTGTGAACAGTAACATCAAATAAATTTAAAAATAATTTAAAAAATTCTGAATTTTTTTGTGACATACTTTCATAAATGTTTGTTGTGCATGCAAAATTTCGTCGCAAAATCACATTGGTGGAAGGTATGGTAAAAAAACAAAATCGATGCTCTGAAAATGTTACTTACAAAAGCATTTTGGAGCTCTGATTTTGGTTTTTTCGGCATGCCTTCCACAAATGTGATTTCGCAATAAAATTTTGCATGCACAACAAACATTTGTGGAAGTATGTCACAAAAAATTCCAGGATTTTTTGAATAATTTTTCTATTTTTTGATGTTACTGTTCACACCAGGAGCATTTGCTCCTGGGTGTAGAAATGTACTTTCGCCATACCTGCCACTATTTCTATTTTTTTTATGAAACGGGGCAACAAACTTGCCATTTTCATTGATTAAGAAAAAGAGAATTGCCTGGTTAATTAATGGAAAACCGGGCTAAAACCGATACAACCCAACCCATATGACATGGGTACCTCCGGCCAACTTGGCCATCGACATAGAACACGAAGCTGCAAAGAAGAAAGGCATTCGCAGAGGAGTCGCAAGCGTCATCGTCATCACTGGTTGCCTCGAACGGGCGACTCCGACTTCACCGTAGAGCTCCATCATCGAAGCCACACACAAACAGCTGCAGAAACCATGGCGGCACATGCCAACAGATGGCCACACGCGCAAGCGACCGATAGCTCCGACTTTGACGACGAGCATCGCAAGGGAAATATGCCGGACTTGCGCCGAACGTGCCTCCGCAAACCACGGAAGAGCACCTCAGACACGCCGGGAAGAGCCGACTACCGAAGTCCACGACGCGACCCAAGCTCCTCGCGACGCCATCATCGCTGCCAAATAGAAACCAGCACCCCGCCTCAGCAAATCACGCAGCAAAGATGTCGCCCATCCACGGCGAAGATGCCGCCTTCCACCGGTCTCCCAGTCGTGGCCGGCTCTGAGACGATGCCCCCAAGGAAGAGAAAGACGCGAAGAGGCCTCCATCTCCCGATCCAACAGATCTGAGGTTTCCCTCCGGAGCCAAAGCCATGCGGAGGAGGAGCACACCTCGCCTGCGAAGCTTCCAAGAAAGACCACGTCTCCCGCGGGCGCTGCCGTCACCGGCTCCGAAGAGGACTGGAGCAAAGGATTTCTCCTGGAGATGACCACATGCAACCATCGATCGCTGCCCATCGACCACCGCCTGCCGAGGCCGATCTCACTCCGGCCACGGGATCCCACGATCCATCATGACCAGATACACTCACCACCCCCTGGCCGTAGCCGCCGTCCACCACCGCAGCACCACCGCAGCACCACCGCGACCACCACCACCGCAGCCACCAAAGTCACAACGCGAAGTGCAGCTCCTAGATCGAAGGGCTAGTTCACACTAGATCTAGATCGGAGCCGCACCAACAGAGCAGCAGTGCAGACGAGCAGCTCCTCCACCTGCAGCGCACCTCACGCTCCAGAGCAGCACAACCGCCACGCCCGCCGTTGCCGCGCCCGGCTGTCAAACCGTGCTCCACGCACACATCCCGAACCAAGCGCCATCGCGCGCACGCATGCCGTCCACGCCCAAGCCATGCCGGAGCCCGGACCGAGGCCGCCGCCCGCGGCCGACGCCATCACCACACGCCGCCCACCATCCATCGCCCTCCGCTGTGAGCTCCCCCTCGCGAGAGACGGCACGGGAAGAAGAGGTCCCGCTGCCGCCGGGTCCGCGCCGGCTTCGCCCCGTGGAGCCCCCCCCCCCCCCCCCCCCCCCCCCCCCCCCCCCCCCCCCCCCCCGACGGCGAGGGGAGGGGAGTGAGGAGGGGGAGCGATGGAAGGGGACTGCGCCGCCGCCCATGTCGCCCTAGGGAGTGAGCGGCACGAGGACTGATTACTTGTCTTGTACTAGTTTCATTCTTGATTTCCTCCACTACCGGCTTGCAAGCACATGAGATAACCACTTTGTCCAACATAAGATCATGAGCCGGAGCTAGAGCTTCTCGACATGCTAGAGCTTCAAGGCACGCGGGATCATCGATATCTGGGAAAACCATTGCTAAGGAACCTAGGAACACTCCCATATAATTATGGCAGACAACAGAAGGTGCTCCAACAATGCCATTGCGCGCCAACCCTCCATCAACATTGATCTTTGCCACCCCACTCGGAGGAGGAATCCATGCCTAAGCGTGCTCAATTGACACATGGTGGTGCATGAGCTACCGCACCTGATGGACGTTTAATGCTTTTCAACCCAGCAATATATTGATCAATGAACTAATGTGTCGCCAAAGGAGTTTGGTAAATTTCTTCATGTATTGCTTTCCTTCTCATAGTCCAAATGGCCCACAAAGTAACTACCAATCTTATGAGGGTGGCATGTGGCTGTGAATCAAACATTGTAAGCAACCATTACTTTGCACTCAGCTCTCTTGTTGTGATCATATGTTCTGCAAGATCATCATCTACCAATGCTCGATCTGACGAATGCATGTGGAGTCAGGGTGGGCTAGTGTGGGCCCAATCCGACATGGCGGACGCACCCGGGGCTCACCGTATCTGCTCTAGATTTGGGCTGGATATGAGGGTGTCAGTCAGCCCGGGTGTTTAGTGCATGTATGAAGCGTCCGTCCGAGTCACACTTTTTTGGCCGGTCAGTGACCGAACCGTCCGCCCGGGCGTATATGTGAGGTTTGGGAAGCCCGACCGTAAATGCTCTCACTACTGGGGGTAATCTCAAATCTAATGCGATGTGATGTGTATCTTTTATTGATGAGTTGCATTTCATATTGCATTCCACCCACCACATTTGCTTCTTCTCTAGACTATATATTGTCTTAAAACATTCTTCCTACACAACTATACATCAAGTCAGGAATGAGACACACTATCTCTCTCGCACTCTTTTGCATTGCTTGATGAGTTACGTCCAAGTGTATGGTTAGGAATGGGAGGTTTTATGAATATTTTTAGCCAAATGATAGCAAATGCCACAAGGGCACTAGCAAGGAGTGGGAGTGGAGACATAGATAGGAGAGCAGAGAGAAAGGGTGCTTCCTCTCCAAAGGGTGGCTGATTTGTCACAAAGATCACACTTGGACGGCTGTTTACCAAAACCCCGCTTCATCGTAGGATCATGTATCCACCTGATGAAAGAAGAGAGCACCCCGACACCTTCATCACCAATTCATCACGGTATTAAGTTACTTGGTGAAGGGCTTCCATAGTCCTAACATGTCAGGATTGGTAATTCAAATGTTATTTTTTCTAAAAGAGGCTCCAATAATTAGATGTAATTAATTAGATGGAAATTACATGATGACTGGTTTTATGGGGCGGCGAAAAGGCCGAAGACCATAAATTAAGTAGCACGGACTCTTCTAAAGCACCCTTACAGAAAGTGAAAAATACATCCAGATCCTTGTGGATATCGAAGTCTTCTTCCTGCATCCATTAGCTCGTTGCTGCTTCTGGGTCTTCGTTTCAGCGGAGCAAACTTGTTGAAACCTAGGAGTTTGTAGAAGAAGTATCGAGAAGTCGCTGATGTAAATCAAAAGACGTCAGCATCGCCGCCCCGGAGAAGAAAACTGTTTAAGAGAGCATGTAGAACGCTCCGGGTATAATTACTTTTGAATAATCTTATCAAAGGACCAGACTCGTCATAATGCATTAGATATAAATTATTTTGTTTTTTAGAAACAGTGATTGAACCGTTGACACGTACAGGCTAGTAGTAAAAAGAGGGCTTCAACAGGTCCATGTCGAGAGCGACGCTCAACAGGTTATTAAGTAGCTGTTTGGTTCCCAACCACAGCTTGCCACACTTTGCCACACCTAATTTTAGGCCACTTTTACTTCAGTACACCCCTCCTAATACAAGAAGGGTTGAGATTGCTCGATACCTCTTCGTAATTAGGGGCATGATGGCCATATCTTGAAAAAGAGCCCATTCGCCCGCCTGCCCCACATGCCTCTTATACGTAGAAAAATACGTTCGTACGAAACACCAGGTGGCATGCAGGGCACCCGTCAAAGAAAAAAAAATGCATACAGGGCTGGCCAGGCCGCCGCGACTGGCCTGCCCGGCCCGTTTTCGTCTGCGCCGCTGCCCATGCTGCCGCGCTGCACGGCCTGCGCCGATTCCGCCTGCGCCGCTTCCGCCTGCGCCGCTGCCCCGCGGCGCCGCCGCCCCGCCAGCCCCGCTGACCCGACCTTCCGCCTGCGCCGCTGCCCCGCTGCACCTCCGCCCCGCCAGCCCCGCTGACCCGACCTTCCGTCTGTGCCGCCGCCCCGCTGCGCCGCTGCCCCGATCTTCCTACAAAAGAACCAACCCCGCCCGGCGCCTCTTCTCACGCACGCACAAACTACCCGACACCTCTTCTCATGCACGCACATACCCAACCACAACTCAAACCCTAGATCAGTTCTGACGGCAGCACAGCTCTGTCCGGCGCGATGCCCGGCCGCGTCCATCTCCGCGTCAGCCACTCCAGCCGCTGCCGCTGAGTTTCAGATTCCGTTGAAAGTGGCGGCGATGCAGGAGGAAGGCGACTCGTTGGAGTCACCGGGTTTTTTGCCCACTTCACCGGCTCCGATGACTCTGACTCCGATGGCGGCGAAGACGGCGGCGGAAATGGCGGCAAGCCCATAGTGGTAGATTGATTAGCGACAGGAATAGTTTGATTTATTTTAGTGTTTTTTAATTTCGAATGTAATATTTCGTTCAACCAACCATGTAAAATATCGTAATGAGTAATAGAATGTTCGAATAATTTATCAGTTATTTATTAGTATCGCGGATTGCATTTCAATTAGGTAGAAATATGTATGAAGGAACGCACGAGCGATCCTTAAACACGACGAAAACTTGCATAAATTTGTTTTGTACAAATCGATCTTCATTGCCGAAATGGAAAAAAGAAAATTATATACATTTGATCGACGAAATGGAAAAAAAGTGAATTATATGCCTTTGATCTACGAAATGGAAAAAAGAGAATTATATGCATTTGACTGACGGAAAAAAACCCCAATGCGAGCTTAGCCATACCGGAAAGTGTAAACCAAAGTTTGGGCTTATTCGATTTACTTGGAAAAATGACGTGCAACAAATACATGAAATACCGGCAGATCAAGAATTGGCTTATTCACAGAAAATGCATCGAGCGTCAGAAAAATATGCAAATTGGCGTGCGTGATGCAGATTGTGATGCCAGCGTGCGGAAAAAGTTAGGGGAAGTTGGCGGAGTCGGAAAAAAAATCGTACTTCGGAACCGAAACCGTGCTGGTATCACATGGTGTACGTGATCGCATGCATGCAAGTGCACGAAAGTGTGCACACATGTGGGCACAGCCAACGTAGGCCACCATGCAAGGTTTGAACGAAATCGGACAGCAAACCAATGTTGCGTCACGTCCCGCCACTGTTTCGGGACTTTTTCACCGGGGAAATCGTAGAAAATGCATCGAGCGTCGGAAAAATATGCAAACTGACATGTGTGATGCCGATGATGATGCCAGCGTGTGGAAAAAGTCTGGGGCCGGTTGGCAGACCCGTAAAAAAAGTACTTTGGAACCCCCTCCGGTAGACCGAAACCTTGCTGGTATCACATGGTGTACGTGATCACATGCATGCAAGTGCACGAAAGTGTGCACACATGTGAGCATGGCCAACGTAGGCCACCACGCAAGGTTTGAACGAAATCGGACACCAAACCAATGTTGCGTCACGTCCGGCCATTGTTTCGGGGCTTTTTCACCGGGAAAATCGTAGAAAATGCATCGAGCGTCGGAAAAATATGCAAACTGGCGTGCGTGATGCCGATGATGATGCCAGCGTGTGGAAAAAGTTTGGGGCCATTTGGCGGTGTTGAAAAAAGAACTCCTTCGGAACCCCCCTCCGGCAGACCGAAACGGTGCTGGTTGCACATGGTCTACGTGATCGCATGCATGCAACTGCACCAGACTGTGCAGACATGTGGGCACGAGCAAAATAGGCCACCACGCAAGGTTGGAACGAAATCGGACATCAAACGAACGTTGCGTCACGTCCGGCCACTGTTTCAGGTCTTTTTCACCGGGAAAATCGTAGAAAATGCATCGACCGTCGGAAAAATATGCAAATTGGCGTGCATGATGCCGACGGTGTTGCCAGCGTGTGGAAAACGTTTCGGGCCATTTGGCGGTGTTGAAAAAAGAACTCCTTCGGAACCCCCCTCCGGCAGACCGAAACGGTGCTGGTTGCACATGGTCTACGTGATCGCATGCATGCAACTGCACCAGACTGTGCAGAAATGTGGGCACGAGCAAAATAGGCCACCACGCAAGGTTGGAACGAAATCGGACATCAAACGAACGTTGCGTCACGTCCGGCCACTATTTCAGGTCTTTTTTACCGGGAAAATCATAGAAAATGCATCGACCGTCAGAAAAATATGCAAATCGGCGTGCGTGATGCCGATGATGATGCCAGCGTGTGGAAAAAGTTTGGGGCCGGTAGCCGGAGTCGAAAAAAAACCGTACTTGGAACCCCCTCCGGTAGACCGAAACCTTGCTGGTATCACATGGTGTACGTGATCACATGCATGCAAGTGCACCAAACTGTGCACACATGTGGGCACGGCCAACGTAGGCCACCACGCAAGGTTGGAACGAAATCGGACACCAAACCAACGTTCCATCACGTCCGGCCACTGTTTCAGGTCTTTTTCACCGGGAAAATCGTAGACAATGCATCGAGTGTCGGAAAAATATGCAAACTGGCATGCGTGATGGCCGATGATGATGCCAACGTGTGGAAAAAGTTTGGGGCCGGTTGGCGGACCCGTAAAAAAAGTACTTCGGAACCCCCTCCGGTAGACCGAAACCGTGCTGGTATCACATGGTGTACGTGATCGCATGCATGCAAGTGCACGAAAGTGTGCACACATGTGAGCATGGCCAACGTAGGCCACCACGCAAGGTTTGAACGAAATCGGACACCAAACCAACGTTGCGTCACGTCCGGCCATTGTTTCGGGGCTTTTTCACCGGGGAAATCGTAGAAAATGCATCGAGCGTCGGAAAAATATGCAAACTGGCGTGCGTGATGCCGATGATGATGCCAGCGTGTGGAAAAAGTTTGGGGCCAGTTGGCGGACCCGTAAAAAAAGTACTTCGGAACCCCCTCCGGTATACCGAAACCGTGCTGGTATCACATGGTGTACGTGATCGCATGCATGCAAGTGCACGAAAGTGTGCACACATGTGGGCACGGCCAACGTAGGCCACCACGCAAGATATGAACGAAATCGGACACCAAACCAACGTTGCGTCACGTCCGCCATTGTTTCGGGGCTTTTTCACCGGGAAAATCGTAGAAAATGCATGGACCATCGAAAAAATATGCAATTGGCGTGCATGATGCCGACGGTGTTGCCAGCGTGTGGAAAACGAGTTTCGGGCCATTTGGCGGTGTTGAAAAAAGAACTCCTTCGGAACCCCCCTCCGGTATACCGAAACCGTGCTGGTATCACATGGTGTACGTGATCGCATGCATGCAAGTGCACGAAAGTGTGCACACATGTGGGCACGGCCAACGTAGGCCACCACGCAAGATATGAACGAAATCGGACACCAAACCAACGTTGCGTCACGTCCGGCCATTGTTTCGGGGCTTTTTCACCGGGAAAATCGTAGAAAATGCATGGACCATCGAGAAAAATATGCAAATTGGCGTGTGTGATGCCGATGGTGATGCCAGCGTGTGGAAAAAGTTTGGGGCCGGTAGCCGGAGTCGAAAAAAACCGTACTTGGAACCCCCTCCGGTAGACCGAAACCTTGCTGGTATCACATGGTGTACGTGATCACATGCATGCAAGTGCACCAAACTGTGCACACATGTGGGCACGGCCAACGTAGGCCACCACGCAAGGTTGGAACGAAATCGGACACCAAGCCAACGTTCCGTCACGTACGGCCACTGTTTCAGGTCTTTTTCACCGGGAAAATCGTAGACAATGCATCGAGTGTCAGAAAAATATGCAAACTGGCATGCGTGATGCCGATGATGATGCCAGCGTGTGGAAAAAGTTTGGGGCCGGTTGGCGGACCCGTAAAAAAAGTACTTCGGAACCCCCTCCGGTAGACCGAAACCGTGCTGGTATCACATGGTGTACGTCATCGCATGCATGCAAGTGCACGAAAGTGTGCACACATGTGAGAATGGCCAACGTAGGCCACCACGCAAGGTTTGAACGAAATCGGACACCAAACCAACGTTGCGTCATGTCCGGCCATTGTTTCGGGGCTTTTTCACCGGGGAAATCGTAGAAAATGCATCGAGCGTCGGAAAAATATGCAAACTGGCGTGCGTGATGCCGATGATGATGCCAGCGTGTGGAAAAAGTTTGGGGCCGGTTGGCGGACCCGTAAAAAAAGTACTTCGGAACCCCCTCCGGTATACCGAAACTGTGCTGGTATCACATGGTGTACGTGATCGCATGCATGCAAGTGCACGAAAGTGTGCACACATGTGGGCACGGCCAACGTAGGCCACCATGCAAGATTTGAACGAAATCGGACACCAAACCAACGTTGCGTCACGTTCGGCCATTGTTTCGGGGCTTTTTCACCGGGGAAATCGTAGAAAATGCATGGACCATCGAAAAAATATGCAAACTGGCGTGCGTGATGCCGATGATGATGCCAGTGTGTGGAAAAAGTTTGTGGCCGGTTGGCGGACCCGTAAAAAAAGTACTTCAAAAAAGAAAACATAGTTGGATAAATCAACCTCTAAATTAATGTAGTTGCGATAAATCCAAAAAAAGGCCAACAGATTTTTTTAGGATAAAAGCCAACAGATCTCATTAATGAATGGGATGTATCAATCATTGGATACGTGCATATCCATCGGGGGTCAAACCCTTAGACCACGGCTCCACGATCGCCACGCCCTGCCTCCTCCACGATCGCCACGCCGCGCCGCCAGCCGCGAGCCGCCACGCCGCCCCCAGCCGCCGCCAGCAGCACAGCCAGCCGCCCCCGCCGCCCGCCGCCATCATCCCTGCCGTACGCCGCCAGCAGCCACGTCCACGATCCGCAGGTCGCCGCCACGTCCACGATCCGCCGGTCGCCCCCCGCACGAACAACCCCGGACCCAAAGGTAAAGTGACGTTTATTATAATTTTTCTTGCCGTGGACGTATGTGAAATCACTATGTCAAATAGCTAATAGTTGATGTTGTTTTTCATCTAGTATGGAAGAATACGGAGAAGTTTATTGCTCCGTGGAGAGGTGGTGTACATTGGTCAGCAAGTTAAACGGCAGGCAACGAAAGCGACTAGCTGGCACCAGCTTGCAGAATCTTCTGCAAATACCTAGCGTGCTAATGCGTAAGTATTTGCTCAAATACATCATTAAAAAATATGACCCGATTAAAAAAAGATTCGTGTTGCGTCCGACAAAAGGTGACATATCCTTGCGCACGGATGATGTCTTTCATATTTTTGGCCTTGTGAATAAGGGCAAAGATGTTATGAAGGCATTAGGTAAAATGGACGAGTACGCGAAGGAAATGGTTCCTTCTAAGTTTGTAGACGCGCGAAGTGGAGAAATAGTGATAGATCAATTGATCAACAACATAGTTTCAAGTGGGACGTATGACGACTACTTTGTGCGGCGAGCGGTATTAGTCCTCCTTAGCACAATAATAGCACCGCACTCCACCAGACATGTTCCACATTATTTTTACCAGTTGGTGGCGGACGTCGATGCATAAAATCATATAACTGGAACGCGTTCACGTTACGTGTCTGCATTGAAGGCATCACGAAGACTGTTAAAGATGTTAAAAAGTTCAAGTGGCCTGTTGGAAACCTGGCGCTCATCCAGCTATACCGTAATTTTATTGTGCTTATTTGTTTTCTATTGCAAGAACAATAATGCTTTTGATGTTTATGCAGTACATGTACTGGGAGAAGGTCCAGCCAACTTCAGTAGAAACATTCGATCCTTTGTTGTCGGACTACCCATTGATGGTAAATTGGTCCGAAATGGAGGCTAAGAAGCATGACAGTTACGACACAGAGAACGACCGTGGTCATGGCACGGTAAATATTTATATCTTGTAATGCATGCATTAATTCTAGTACATAACGGATCACTTATTTTTAATTCGTTCAACATTTCACAGATTGATGATTTAATAAGCGAACAGTATAGACATGCTAGAATAGCAAAAGAAGCAATAATCGAAGAGGAAGATACCGAGCCACCTACACCTAAAGGTGGAGGCAGAACTAGAAATGGTTGTAAGCCCACGGCTTCATCGAGCAGAGCCGGTACGAAAGAACACGTCATGAAATGCATGAGATATGCAGAAAGAGATACGTCTAATTCCCGAGAAATGTGCTGAGGTAATTATTAATGTGTACTTTATTTTACGTGCGCAACTACATGTACTTATTGTCTTCCATGTGTTCTTGCAGATATTGCTCGAGAAGCTAAGTAAGAAGGGTTTGCTGGTGAAGCGAAGTGGGGACTTCCGTGATGAGCGCGCTTATGAGGACGAAAGTGATGAGTGGGTGACAAAGTACAAGCCAAAGTATCATACGAAAGTTACTTCATCTCCTTTGGAAGAACGCGCGGAGGAGAAGATGGATGCATCCTTCACGGGTCCAAATGGTACGAACTTTCCCAATGACAAAGGCATGCAGTCCAGTACACCCGGTAAAGGTGATGAAAACGACCCCTTTATTATTGAGGACAATGGTTCACCCAGAGAAGCATCACCATCATTAGGCACGAATGATTTTCCTTCACTTACTAGAAACCCACAGAAAGAAAATGCAGTATCAGTCGGGTCTAGCGCTGAAAATTCAGCGGAAGGTAGTTACCCTAGTCTGACAAGAATCTGTACGGACGCGATTAATAATGGGACTAAGGAGCATGATAATGGGACAAAGGAGCATGATGTGAAGCGGAAACGCCAAAAGTCAAAGTATTGTCTGTCCCCCTACCAGCAGGACGGTCCACGCAAACGTGTGAAAAAAAGTAAGTTAATTGTAAAGCATTTGTAAAGCTTTTTATGTCCTAACATTTGTAGTTAATTAACTACATGTCCGCTCATTGCTGTAGGTCTGTTTCGTATACGTGATGTTCTCCTTAGTATGGACTTTATGGATGAGAATCACATAGAGGGCGCGAGGGTTTATATCGACACGCTAGCACACTCGCCGAAGCATTGTGCACAGACTGTGGTCCACATGACGGGAATAGGTGGGGAAACGTGTACGGCGGAAATGCTTCAAGCTATCACTTCGGGCCAGTGGTTGAATGGCGCTGTAAGTATGAGCATTATTTTATGTTCTTATACACTTATGTTGTATTAAGTACATTTTCTAACTGTCATTTTTTGGCTTCTCAATTTTGATAGGTCATCAATTGTTATTCGAACCATTTGCTGACTAGTACTCCTATGGCTGATCGGCATGTTCTAACATCATGGGTGTCACACTGCCTTATAAAGCGCGCTGAAGGAAAGCTGAAAAACTCGAACATGAACTACATGGAATATTTCACGAAAGAATCAAAAACTGTGTCAAGAGTAATTGACGAGTACTTCGCAAAAGATAAGGTATTTGCATTTCAAACAACTGTTGACAGTACATAGCAAACTTTTTGAACATAACCTTACTGTTTTGTAGGCATTTTTCCCTCTGAATGTGAACAAGAATCATTGGATAACCATTGTCATGCACAATAAGAAGAAAGAGTTTCAAGTTCTAAATTCTACTGGTAAAATAAGCAAGGCAGTTCATGCGAACATTGCTTCGATGGTAACTTAACAACTTTGCATAACATGAATACATTTGTACGTTCGTAAGATGTTCACTGTGTACATGCTTAATATTGTTTTGACAATTTTTTTTCAGAGGGCAGAAATTGCTGCAGATACAAATCAGGTAAACTCTGCTATAGGTACACATCATCCAGATGTGTCTAAATGGCCAATAAAGGAGTACAAAATGCCGAGACAAACAGACGGGTAAGCTCATAGTTGAATGCATATGTAATTGTGCTTTCCATCATGACTTGACTAGCATTTTTATTTTCAGAGTGTCTTGCGGACTTTTCATGATGAAATGCATCGAACTCTGGGACGGGGATGCCTTCAGACATGACTTTGACCAGGACGAGATCAATTCTTCAAGGGGACGCATTCTCACGGAAATACTTTTTTCAGAGAGCAACACACTGACTAGTGTGAAGGAGAAGATTCTGAAAATTATGGAGAAGGAATAAGTGCCAGCAAGTGTGTAGGGTTTTTGCCCCCCGCATGATTATGCCTATTTGGTACCATTTCATTATTGTAATAATGGCAGAATTTTGGTTTTAGCCACATACATGATTATGCCTATTCGGTGGTTGGTACCATCTGTTTTATTATTGTAATAATGCCACAATCTCTTTTTTTCGCACGTAGATTATTATGGCTATTTGGTGATTGGGACAAATTTATTATTGTAATTATGCCTGTTTGGTGATTGAGACAATTTTTGCTACTGTTACAATCGATTATGCATCGCTACTGATTTTCTATTTAAAGTGATTATGCCTTTGTGAAATTTATGCCTACAGTTTTCTGTTTAAAGGAAAAAAAATGTCATGACATACTGAAAAAAATGCCGAAGCTGCTGGACCCGTAGTAGGTATATTTTTTCAAACAAATCGACTAAGGCTGTCAAATCGGCACACAACGGGCCCAACAGCAGGTTCCAACGGGGCTGGAAGGATAAGTAACGGAGGAATTCAATGTGTAAGCCGCGCCCGCATATTTAAGCCGGTCGAGGCGCGTCCCCGCTTCCGAGGTGGGACTAAACCTCACAAGTGCGGGCGGCACGGCGTGCACGGCATGCACTGCCTTGTTCGCGGGCCGGCGCAAATTTGAAGCCCACCGCAGTCGGCCCCCTCGCCCCGCGCGCGAACTCTCCCCCGCCAACTGGGGCGGCCCATAGTCCACCCGCGCGGTCGGCCCTGCACCCCGCGCGCGCGCCGCACCTGGTCACTGGTTTAGTACCACCTCGAAAGCGGCGGGTGGGGGGGGGGGGGCTCGCCCTGTTTAAATAGCCAGGCGCGGCATAGCAGTAGAACTCCACTGTTACATATCCATCCTGCCCCGTTGGACCTCGCTGCTGGGCCCGTAGTGGTCGATTTCACCGCCCGAGTCGCACTGTTGTGCTTGATTTGGGTGAAAAATTATACTTACTGGCGGGTCCAGTTTGCTGGTCGGGCATTTTTTTTTCCACTTTTTTCCTTTAAACAGCACATATACAGTACAGTGAACCAACAAAATATGAGAATACAGCATGATTTAAACAGCACATATGCAGTACTGTGAACAAAGAAAATATGAGAATACAACATGTTAAAACTGTGTACTCCTTCACACGAAACATTACAGAAATCATGGCAATTAATTCACTACATAGGATAGATGTCCACATAAATATGTTGACAATCATAATTCAGTACATATGATAGATGTTCACATAATTATTTTGAGAAACATTAACAGAACACTTATTAAGTTTTCTGGCGCCGGACACATGTTCACGTAAATGAATAACAACTTCCAACATGACTCGTGCAACCAGTTTTCTTCTTCCCACGATCGAAGCCACTTCTCTACGCCCGGTACCTGAAAGAAATATAAAGAACGCGTGTGAGAAAATATAGTCGGTAAAACCGAACACACAACATAACTGAAATAAGAATGTAAAACTTACTTCTCATTTAGACTACATGTCGCCTTGTTGTGACCTGGTAAATTACAAAAACTGCACAACGGACCACTTTTCTTCTCTCTAAAATCTTTAGGTCTACCATTTTTCGTAACGTTAGGGCCACCCTTTGACCGGCCTTTCTTAGGTGCACCCTTCGTCGAAACTTTCTCAGGATCACGTATACCTGCTGCACCTTCTTCCGCTTGAATTGCCTGCTTCGCAGTTAGAGCACACCTTCTGCGTCCTATGAGTTCCTCTTCCGGGATCTTCTTCCTTGCTATTATACCGTCTAGGCACTTCATCAATTCATCAAACAAGAAGGGATCATTTGCTGCAACATGAGCAGCTTCTGCTGATTTTATGCTCACTTGACTGTACCGTTCTCTCTCCTCTTGCATCTTTCGACAACCGATGGAGGACACAACACTTTGGTATTTCAGGCAATTTAAGATGATGCAGAACAAAGAGAATATGTTTGCAAGGCAGCCCTTTCCGAACCATCCTGCGACACGTGCATGATAAGGTTTCTTCTGAGTTACCGGGTTCATACACAACATTATACCTGAACTTGTGGTTATTCTACCATGTGACGATGAAGGTCTGGCGCTCAATTCCCACCAATGTCTCAAATATCTCCAGTTCTCCCATCTTCTTCAAATCATTTTGCAGAATGTAGAAATTAGCAGGAGTGAATACTTTGGCAGCATGCTCCTCAATGTCCTTATATTCAGTAACCGCCGGTGGTACTTTCTGATTGGCCTCACAGTCATCATTCGCCTCGTTCTCACGGAGGCGAACTATGCAGTTCTCATAATGCACTACCAAATCAACTATGGTCATACCATAGTCGAGGTGAAGGTGAAGGGAGGAGTTGAGGCTTTCGCTCCTCTGGTTACTACGCATACCAAGAAAAAAGCCATCCGAAAGATATGATGCTGCCCACAGTCTCCTCTTCCTATACATCCTCCTCAGCCACTCTTCAGTTTTATCCGTCTTCCATTTATTGACAAAGGTGGTCCATCTCTCCTCAAAGTTCTCTTCAGAGGTGGCATAGTACAGGAGCGATCTAAACTCATCCAGTGACTTGTAATGTAGGTGCCTCTGCATATTTTTCTCGATATGCCACGAGCAAATACGATGGAGCACATCTGAAAGGACACGCCGAATCGCTCGGAGCATTGCAGCGTCACCGTCTGTGATGATTGACTTTGGCTTCTGCTGACAGTTTGCCCTCATAAAAGTCTGGAGCAGCCACACATACGTCGCTTCGGTCTCATCGGAAACAATGGCGCACCCAAAAACTGTTGTGCAACGGTGGTTATTAACACCGACGAAGGGGACGAACGGCATACCATATCTGTTCATCTTATACGTGCTGTCAAACACGACCACATCTCCGTAGTCCTGATAGTCCCTCCGCGACTGTGCATCGCACCAGAACATACACTTCAACCGCCCTTCCTTATCTTGCTCGTACTCGAAGAAGAAGTCTGGGTCCTTCTCCTTTCTGCTCCTCATAATGCCCACTGCCGTCTCAGCATCACCCTTTGCTATGAGCTTCATCTTCTCTCTGCAGCAAAGATTGTACACGTCCCACCTAATAAGTCCGCATTTGTCGTATGAACCGTACCTACTGATGAAGTTGTCCACAATTATATGCTTCCTGATTCCAGCCCCTTGCATAGCTAGTATCTCTGCCCTTGTGCCATCTCCAATCCATCTGTGTGACCACAAAAAGGGAACCTCGTCGGGTCGAGCCATCGCGTGGTTGTGATCATCCACGAATGACGCGACGAACCAAACTCCTCGTGCCCTGTCCAATTTCACCACCATCTGCGCACCGCACTCGCATCGAGTCTCGGGTCTAAGCCTGCGGGTGCGACCCTCCATGGTTATGAATTTCCTCTGCCTTCTCCCTGCCCTAGAGCAGACAAACCGCCTGAACCGTATTATTCCTGAAGCACCCTTCCCTCGTTTCACCTTCTCTCTCCTGATGCTGAACCCATGTTCTTTGGCGTGCCTGTTGTAGAATATATATGCATCCCCTTGTGACCGAAAAGTCATAGCCATGACCTTCCAATGTGTCTCCAACACGCGCTGCTGGTTTAGAGCCTCCTCAATGTCCATCTCTGCTTCGTCGTCACCACCATCGGGACCATCTGAACCCTCCTACAAAATTACATATGAAACTATGTCAGTTTTTAAAATCTATTACAAACTACCGTGCGCGGTACAAAATGTTTGAACAAACCCGGCTCAAGTTATCGGCCCACGATTCCTCATAATTATTTTGCTCATTCTCAACGTCCACATCTTCCTGTAAATTAAAAACACAGACAAATTATTACACATATGGTACTCTGCCAATTGAAAACTAGAATCAAATAGACTTCACTTACGTTTTCACTGTCTGCACCATGTTCATTATTTGCAAAATCCTCTGAAGGTAAGATATCATATGATGACCATGAATCATTATCGCTGTTGTCATCTTCTTCATTACTAGGATCGTTATCGGTCCGATCGACATCATTTGTACCATTATCAGCGGCCGTAAATGAGGTTTCTTCGTCCATTTAAACACACGTTACTACCAACACTGCACATAATTGAAAAACACATTATCCCACGTTAAATTCTACCATACGGCAGGAACAGGAACTGGAAGCTTAGTAGAGATCCAATCTTTGGCCAGTGCAAGAAACAAAACTGAAGCAGAGAGAGCATTGGGATTTATGTAGAACTAGAATTTATTTGTTTTCTTGGTACCAAACACAATTAAAACCACTCTAGAACCACCACCTGAATGGCGAGCGTGCAGTGTAACTGAACACAAACATCCATCTAGTGATGAATGGCAAGTACAGCACCACCGTTGTACATCTGAACACAGGTGAAGACCACAAGAATTCCTAATGGGGACTGAACCGAAAGTGGACAGTGAGGAAATTTGTAACACTAAACTTCAAGTGAAGAACAAAGTACCAAACATTATTATTTTTTGAAGATCCCTCTGATCCCCCCACCCCCAAAGAAGTTGTAGTGGTGGCAACAAACCTTCAGCGGTGGTGTGGATGTCGTCCGTCAACGCCGATGGGGCCTTCAGGAACGGGCCTCCGGCGTGATTCAAGACGGTGGCGACGTGGAAGACGACCAATCCACAAGCGGGAGTGCCTGACGGATCCGCGGAGCCAGACGAGTTAGGTCAACGTCGGCGTCTTGGACGAGTGTTGTACGCGCCGTGGGACGTCCGGACGTTTACAGGCGGCGGACGCGGCGTCGTTGCGGAAGTCGGCGACGTCCAAGACGTGGCCGGCCACTTCCCTAACCGCCGACCGCGACGTGGGAGACGACGGGGCTGGAATCGCCGGCGTGGGAGATCGGGTCGTTAGATGCGGCCGTCCATGCGGAGAACGGCGACGTCCAACACCGGGCCGGCCACCGGCGACGGCGGTCTTCCACTCCTCAGCCCACCCGCGACGATCCAGATCAGTAGCCGCGTGATCGCCGTGCGGCAGGCCTGATTGATCTGCGGGTTTTCTTTCCTCTAGTCGGGCGGCAGGCGGGATCGATGGAGTGGTCGTTCAAGTTTTTTTTTCTTCTTACTCACGTGTATTCGTATGACTGGGATTGTACGTCTACAATACGAGGTGGGTATACGTTTCTTCCGTATGACCTTTCTGCCCTTCTACGTTTTGGGGGGGGGGGGGGGGGTGTACCGAAGCACTGCCCATCTTAGGCAAGTTTGACCAAGTTAGGTAGGTGTTTGGTTTTAGCCATATCTAAGGCAACGCTTTTTTTATGAGCAGTAAACCCCACATTGTCATAGACATAAAAAGTGTGGCAAGATTCCCTTAGGCAAGCCAAAATGTGGCTAACAATTTGAGCAACTCAACTAAGGCAAGTGTATCAAGTGTGGCAAAAATCAAATGGTAATATATGACAAAGATAGTCACAATCCAAACAGTCCCTAAGTTGTGGAATCTACTGATTTATCAAGAACTAGTATTGATGGAGTTCTCCATGTAGTTGATGAGCTGAGGGGAAGCTTTATCAACTACATGGAGAACTCCTTCCTTGTTGAAACTTTTTAGTGTGATTGTAACCTTAATTACTTTTATCAATAAAGCTCATTAATTCACAGGAAAAAAAAGATTCGACTAACTTGAGTCACATAACTTGTAAATTAAATCATGTTCTTTAATGTAAATATTATTTTTATGGCCGAGAAGTCAAAGTAACTCGAACATCTGTTCTCACCCTTGTGATCGTAATTATACTTGTCACAGCCGTGGATAATCTCAAATCTCGTGTGATTTGATGTGTATCTTTTATTGATGAGTGGCAATCATATTGCATTACACCCACCACCTTTGCTTCTATCTCTAGACTATATATTGTTTCAAAACGCTCCTCCTACATAACTATACATCGAGCGAGGACTGAGACACACACTCTTTTGCGTTGCTCGATGAGTTACGCCTAGGTGTACAATTAGGAATGGGAGGTTTCATGAATACTTCTAGCCCAATGTTAGCGAATGCCACAAGGGCACTAGTAAGGAGTGGGAGTAGAGACATAGATATGATAGGAAAGAGGAAGGGTGCTCCCTCTCAGAGGGGGGTAAAATGTAGTCACCATGACCACACTGGTACGACTGTTTACCAAAACCACACGTCGTCGTAGCATCATGCATGCACCTGATGAAAGAAGAGAGCACCCCCGTACCTTGATCGCCGGACCATGTAGGTAACAAGTTACATGGTGAAGGGCTTCCAAAGCCCTAGCATGATAATTGGACGCTGCAACTATTCCCCCCGGGGCACACGGTTCGACTCCTGCTTCCAGTTGCACTCTCCATCAGTGTCAGGTAGAAACGCCTCAATGCACCAAACGCCACTCATGGGCTAGAAACCACATCATCACTGTTGCTTGGCATTTACAGGGCGTATAAATGAATTCATTGTGAATAGCCAGGCAACAACATCAACTCAAGTTTCAGCAGAATGCTTCATCTCTTTCAAATGACTAGACAAACAACTTATTTCCAAGTTTTCTCAGATGGTCATATTAACTCCATGAGGAGGATCCCCTCTCAGTACACTAGAGAGCGTACATGCCTCACTTGATGATACTTCATTTGTCTGCGTAAGGGTCAGGAATGCTGACGAAAGCTCACTGAATCAGCATTTCTGCTCTCGGTTACACGGCTGGCTGCAGAACACACATTGTTAACAACGCTGCAACACTTACTGTCCACAGAGATAACCACCAGTTAAGTCATGATCGAGCCATGGACACCATAGTTTGGATCCGCCGCATACACTGTCACAAAATCAGCTAAACTGGAGACACCGTGTTGCAGCCTGTGCACACCAAAAATAATAGAACAATACATTGTTAGCTCCTTTAGTATAGTATAAAAGCGCACACCACAGTACCCAGAGACAGCCGTCGACAACATGGAAAATAAATTACAGTCAAGTGTTCAGTCTGGTGCACAAAGATGACATACATTCCTTGCCATCTGAGAATCAAACAGCTGCCACTAAGCCTTGCAGATCCATGGACACTGTCCAATGAAGCAACACCTGGCCTATGGACCATGTACATCGATATTAAAAAGCGTTCCAGTTAGGGTACTCCTTCACAAGCTTGCTGCTCGTGTAACACTATGAAGTTCAAAGGTTTAGCAAATACCACTTTTGTGCCTATGTCATGCTATCCCTAGAAGAAATAGCTATGTACTGTTGTAATCGTCCATCAAGAACAACTTCTGTGCCTGTATATTTATGCATATTACTCCCTCCGTTCCTAAATAATAAGTCTTTCTAGAGATTTTAATAAGGACCACATATGGATGTATATAGACATATTGTAGAGTGTAGATTCACTCTTTTTGCTCCGTATGTGGTCCGTGTTGGAATCTCTAAAGACCTATATTTAGGAAGAGAGGGAGTATGTTCTGTTTCTAAGTAAACGTTCAAAAATACACTACTTTTTTTTTGAGACGAGGAAAAAGATTTGCCATTTTCATTGAATAAGGAGAAGAGTTTGTTACAACACAGCCCCGCAAAAGCGGAAAAGGGGCAAAGGTCTACTCTCGCGGCATCAAGTTACGCAAATGCCTGGCTCCTGCCAGAGCCCAGATAGAAGCCTCCTCCTTAATCATCTGCACGATCATTGCGACCGGTGCCGTCTTGGTCCTGAACACGCGTGCATTTCGCTCCTTCCAAATCTCCCAGCTAACAAGATGGAGGATTGAGGCCAAGGCTTTCCGTGGTTGCGCGTTGTTGGCGAGGACCTCCTCCCACCAAGATCTCACAGTGGCATAGTTCATCCAAAGGGCGATGTCAACCTCAAGGTGCAGCCATGCAAGAACCTCCTTCCAAACTCGGATGGAGAAGCGACACTTGAACAGGAGGTGTGCCGCAGATTCTTGAACTTGGTTGCAAAGCGGGCAACGGTCGCAGTTTGGCCACCCACGGTGTTGAAGTCGCTCCGCCGTCCAGATCCTATTTTGCGTTACCAACCATGCAAAAAATTTGCATTTTGGGGGGCCCCAAGCCTTCACAATAGTTTGTAAGTTGGACTGAACAAGGCCAGCGAATTGCGCCAAGTAGGCCGTCTTGGCGGAGTAGCATCCATCATGTTAGAATAAATCTGAGGCATACCATCGATCATTCGAGGACCAAGAAATCACACGAGCACGATACCGAAATTTGTTAACGAGGTTCATCAATATGGCTACATCCCCGGGGCCTGACTATGGGCGCTCCTCCCCATGACACCGCTACAATACCGCACCCGGTCGCCCTGGACACCGTCACAAGCCGCCGGCTTCCCCTGCATTCCGGTGCTATTATGTTGGCATAGGTTACATCGTGTGTCTAGTCCCGCTATATATGAGAGGCCTAGGATACAAGTGTCCTACTAGGACACGACTCCATATCCTATCTAAACACAATACAACTACAAGTCCAACTGTAACCTACTTTGTACACTATATTCGACACAACTCTAACAAACTCCACCTTGGCGAATATTCTCCACCACCTTGAATTTGTCCATGCGTCAAACTTCCATGTACATTGGCCTTGAGCTTACCCCATGAGTACCGCTGCTACTCCAAAGACCCCATATGACTCCACCTGCAACTTGTAGTCCCTTCTTTTCATGACCACAGTCAACATTCGAGCAAAATTAAGTTCCTTGTTACTCTAGTTTGTGCTCCCAACTTTCAGAGTATCAGTCCAACGCCATCACACACTGATCATTGACCAGCGTGAAAATGGACAACTCACATATTGGGTGTCACACATAAGAGTTACCTGAACTCAACATCACCACTCCTTTATTGACTGTCTGTCTGAAACTTGAAAGAATTTCACCATTGCTTGTAGTCATCCCGAGTCAAATTCGCAGTTGCCTCACCACATGTATGACCACCAGAGCCCTGGCCCGTCTCCATGTCCCGTGCATACCGCACGCCTCGCCGCTATTACCGCGTCGAGCCTCCTCTGTCCAGGTCGAGTCTCAAGGGTCGCAAACCCACACCACTCAACCCCACTGCAGAGTACCACCGATCATCACCGACCGATGACGAGTTTCACGCTTCCATCAGACCACTGGGCTCCAGTCCGAACTGCGTGTCACTCGCTTTTCCCGCTGAATAGGCTTCGATTCTCTGGATCCTTACACCGTAGCCCCTCAATCCAGCTCCACCTTCAACATGACTCCATGGTAGATGATCAATCCACCCCTGCGCCTCATCGACTTCAAGCTCCGTGTATACACCACCTTGAATCAACCCTGCGCCATAGTCTTGTCGAAGCCACACAAGCCTTCAGGCCCGCACCACGTGTTTCCACACCCCAGAAGTCGGTCACCATCAGCATTACGGTCCTATGTCGTCGTCGCCGATCCCACCACCGTCTTCTGTACCAACCGACTCACGTCGATCCGTCAGACTATCTAGTCCGACCCAGCCGAACTTGTCCGACCGCAACAACACGCTCAAGGCTCCCAAATCATCTTTCACGAATTTCCATCCATTACGTAATTCCATCTCAGTTGACATGACTTCCCGCAACGCCTTCAAGCATCTCTGTTGTGCCAACAAATTTTCGACCCTTGTCTGTCATAACCCAAGGTTTTCTGTCCCGTTGAACTTCTCCACCTCAAACCAAGTATACATTGGGGCCATGGTTCTTTGTATGACCGAACCAGTAAAAAAATAATTTAAGCTTTCCATGTAGCTCCCTTGACACAAATTTTTAATGCTGGCTAGTTGCCTTTGCCTTGCAACGGCTATGCAAGTAGTACTTCTGATGGACGCGCTTGACGGATCTTTGCCGCTGACTGATTTGCCTGCCTATCTGTGTACTATGGAGACTCGGTCTTCTTTTGTTTCCAAAGCAAATCTTCACCGCAGCTCCACGCATCAGGGCCTTTCAATGCAGCCTGCATAGGTCACCTGCATGCCCGGATTGCTGGACTCTACCCATGAGTGCAGCGGAACACACTTGGGGCCTCCGCCCATGCGTGCGTACTCCTGGCCCGTTGGCCCGACTACTTGCTGGACTGCTCGCGCAAGCACACCTGAAAGGCTCCTACCGCCGCATCTCAATCGATCTGGTCGACTCCAAGAGACCGACAACTCCTGCTGTTGCGGTTTGCTCGACCGCGCCTCGACCCAGTGACACCTCCTGGTCCGTGTGTGACCCTCTTGCAGCCGCCATCGAGTTACTCCCGATCGGATTGATCCAATCTGCTGCAGTCGTACTCGCCCAACTCTCGAACAATCTTTCCTCTAGATCAACACACCACAACCTCCGAACAACCCAGCTCTGATACCACTTGTTAGAATAAATCCGAGGCATACCATCGATCATTCGAGGACCAAGCAATCACATGAGCACGATACCGAGATTTGTTAAATAGGTTCACTAATATGGCTACATCCCCGGGGCCTGACTATGGGCGCTCCTCCCCATGACACCGCTACAATACCGCACCCGGTCGCCCTGGACACCGGCACAAGCCGCCGGCTTCCCCTGCGTTCCGGTGCTATTATGTTGGCATAGGTTACATCGTGTGTCTAGCCCCGCTATATATGAGAGGCCTAGGATACAAGTGTCCTACTAGGACATGACTCCATATCCTATCTAAACACAATACAACTAGAAGTCCAACTGTAACCTACTTTGTACACTATATTTGACACAACTCTAACACATCATTGGAGAGCTTCCATAGGATGGTGTCCGAGACACCAGGCTGTAGGTTGATGGGCAATAGCTTGCTCCATAGAGCGAAAAATTGTTCAAGATGATCCAGAGATAGTCCCGCGCTTATATCAATCAAGCTGACCCAGTTATCGTCTCTGATGGCCGAGGCAACAGTGATGCACTTTTTCCTTGATAGCTCAAAATTTTTTGGGGCGATGTCTTTGGAGAGGACGCCATCCAACCAAGGTGACTCCCAGAATTTGGCCTTTGTGCCATCACCAATAGTGACCTTGGTGGCGGCTGCAAAAATGTCGCGATCTTCCTTGCCACAAGGGATCTCTGTACTGCACCAAACCCTTGGAGGGTCATCCCACTCCAGCCAAAGCCATCTAAGACGGAGCGCGGTGGCGAACTTTTTCAGATTGAGAATTCCCAGGCCCCCAAAATGCTTGGGTCTGCAAACTTGCTCCCAGTTAATTTTGCACTTGCCGCCGGACACAGAGTCCGTTCCCTCCCAGAGGTAGGCTCTTCGCAGGATATCCAGCTTCTGTAGCACCTCCACCGGGAGGTCCAGCAGAGTGATATGGTAGATGGCCACAGCCGTGAGGACCGCTTTAGCCAAGGTCATACGGCCAGCAATAGCCACATGTCTCCCTCTCCACGGTGCAAGCTTCCCGGCCGCTTTGTCTTCGAGGTGCTGCAAATGGATCCTCTTAAGCCACTGAATCGCAAGCGGAAGGCCTAAGTAGCGGACTAGGAAGGATGATCGGCATGCCAGGAAATACTGCAGAATGTCGTCAAGGTCCAGGCCTTCGCACTGGATAGGGGCAACCAAGCTCTTTGCATAGTTGGTGACGAGGCCGGTTAATTCACCGAAGGAGGAGAGCGTGTTGGTAATGAAACTAACATCCTCCTTGAGAGGGGCACAGAAAACCGCCGCGTCGTCGGCATATAGTGAAGCTCTAATGCCCGTGAAGCAGCTGCCAAGCGGATGAAGGTGGCCCTGGGTGGTAGCCTTTTCCAGGATGCGGTGCAGCGGGTCAATAGCGAGCATGAAGAGTAGGGGCGAGAGGGGGTCACCCTGCCGAAGGCCACATCCATGCTTGATCGGATCACCGGCAATACCATTTAGCAGAACTCTGGAGGAGGCCGTGGATAGGAGGGCCGAGACCCACCCTCTGAACCGACTTGGGAAGCCATGGTGGGCCAGCAGTTCCATAAGGTAATCCCACTTGACCGAGTCGAAAGCCTTCTTAATATCCATCTTGAAGAGGAGCATAGGAGTTTTTTGCGGTGGAATTTCCTGGCCAAGTTCCAAACGTACAGAAAGTTGTCGTGGATGCTTCTCGTTTTGATGAAAGCGCTTTGCACAATGGAGGCGATATTGTTCATGTGGCGGGCCAGCCGAGTAGCAAGGACTTTGGCAATGAGCTTTGCAACAGCATGTATCAGGCTGATGGGTCTGAAGTCTGAGATGTCTTCAGCGCCATCCTTCTTGGGGATGAGGGCGATATTCGCCGAGTTGAGCCAGTGGAAGTTTTCCGCATGCAGATCTGAGAACTTGTTAATCACAAGCATGACATCCTCTTTGATAGTGTCCCAGCAAACCTTGAAGAATTTCCCAGTGAAGCCATCCGGCCCCGGGGCCTGGTCTCCAGGAAGGGCAGAGAGAGCATCCGTGACCTCATCCTCTGTTATGGGCACCCCAAGGTCGGAGAGGTCATGGACCGTAGGAGGGAAGGCGCCCCAGTTGATCGTTTTTGGGCGTGGCGAGCCCTTCTTGATAATGTTGGCGAAATGCGTCTGGAAAATGTTGCTTTTATGCTCATGACTAGTCACCCAGCCATTTCCATGTTTGAGTCGACGGATAAGGTTCTTCCGATGCCTCCCGTTGATCTGAAGATGGAAGTAACGGGTGTTTGCATCCCCCTCTTTGATATTCGATATCCGCGAGTTCTGCTTCTTTCTCGCTCTTTCCAACACAGCCAGCCCGACCACTCTTCTTTTCAGTCTTTTCCGAAGGTCCGCCTCCTCCGCACTAAGCTCTCGCAGGTCTTGGGCCTCATCAAGGCGTAAGATAATCTCCAGGGCCATGTGTAGCTGGACTTTGTCCAGGGAGAAGAGGGTCTTGCTCCAGGCCCGCAGTCTTTGGCTAGTGCGCTTTAGCTTGTGGAAGAGCCTTTGGTATGCTTCAGAGTGCGTGGAGGGCTCGTTCCAAGCCTCCAGGACGGTTTGCTGGAAGCCGGGCATGCTTGTCCAGAAGTTCTCGAAGCGAAAAGTCTTCGGGCGTCTTGGGCCATCATCGTTAGCTAACAGAAGCGGGCAATGATCCGAGAGGGACGATGATAGGGCATGGAGGATATGCTTGTCAAAAGTGATGTCCCAATCCTCGTTACAAAAGAAACCATCAAGCTTGGACATGGTTGGGTTGCTCTGCTCATCCATGGCACACTTGTGTACTGCTATGATCTTTTGTTAAGAGCCACTTTCATACCTGTGAGCCCATGGTTAATATAGAATACCTCTGTTCTCTAATACTGTTTTATTCAATCTACTATTTTCTGTAGAGAGATATTTCTTGGATATGTTGCAAGTTTTACTGATGGAGTTGCAGCGCTTCAGTGTGGCTGGTTGTTTATTGGATGGATAGTTTAATATTTTCTCTTTTCTGTAAGTGGCAATTACTCTGTTTTCCTAATAACATTTTTTTGAAGAAAAAAAATAGCTTCTTGCCGAAAGCCATCACCTAGTGATGAAACTGTGAAGTCTCTATTTTGGCCTTTTATCATCCTCCAATACTTGATCATTCAGTGCAGAAGTGTACTGCGTAACCATTGCTTCTCTCTGTTGTGTAAACAACAAAATGCATGTATAAACAGATACTACATTTTAAGCATGTAATTGATGAAAATATTACATCTATTTGTTTGTTCTTCCATTTTTTTAATTTGTCCACAAATATTACTGTATTTTAAGTGTAGCATGTTGTTGTTTACTAGCACTTGGTGGGTATCCAGCAGATGAAAGAGGAAAGAATTCCTTATTTAACACTGTTTTAAATTTATTTCCCTATTTAACACTGGAAAAATGTTTCTTCCCTATCTAACACCAACTTTAAATTTTTGTTCCCAATGTAACACTTTCGTGCCCCTCCACCCCCGCGTCGTCTTCTCGAAGGCGACTCGGGCGAGCGCCCCCACCAACTGTCGCCACAGGTAGCTCGCCAGCCACCACACCACACCCCGCCGCCGCCGGCAAACGACGTCGGGCAAAGCCTGGCGACGGCTGGCGGCGGCGGGATCCATCCCCCGCGCGCCTGCGCCTCATCCCGTGGCCCCTCTCCACCTGGCAACCATCTGTGTCGGCCCCTGCTGGATCTGGCGTCCCACCTGCAGATCCGCCCGGTCTGCCGCTGCTGCGGGCTTCCGGCGCCTCGGGCGGCTGTCGCGCCCGGCCCCTGGTGGCTGTGTCAGCGGAGGATCCATCCGCAGTTGCCTCGTGGCTGGGCACTGCACCCCCGTCCCCCTGCTCGGCATCTTCTCGCCGGCCTCCGACGCCTTCCACCCTCAACCACTCATTACCGTCTACTGCTGTGCGCCGCGTCTTCCTCCTCCTCCACCCCCTGTTCTGTCGTCGTCGTGCTTCTGCGTGCTCTCGCCAACGAAGGTGGCGTCGTGGCTCCTGCCATGGAGCCCTCCACCTCCCATTTCTCCCTCGGTTGGCTGCCGCTGGTCGTGGCTTTTCCTGCTGGGGGCGCCTCACCGGTGGTCTTCACTGGTGCCCTCGGCATCAAGGTGCCTACCGGCGTCGCTCTGCCGGTTGGATTCACCTGGATCTGGGGCCGCCTGTTTATGCGCTACCCGGCGCTGTTGGCGGCTGCTCTGCGATGCTCTTTGCATGAAGGATGTGACCGGGGATGGGAGAAATCCATGGTCGGCGGCTACTGCTGGCCGAGACAGCAGCGACGCTTCACGTCGTTTCCATCTTGATGGCGTTGTCTTCATCCCTCGGTTCATCACGATGGCTTGAGTGTACTTTGGGGCGTTCTCTGCTTGGTGATGTCCTTTGACTGCGTCGGCGACATATAGGTGCCGTGGCACCGTCTCAGCCTGGCATGACCTTTTGACTGTACCCCATGACACTGGTGGTGTCGCGGCGTTGTGCAGTCTGTACCCCATGACATGGTGTTGTTGCGGTGTTGTGCAGTATGTACCCCATGACACACGTGGTGTTGCGGCGTTGTGCAGTCTGTACCCCATGACATCGATGGTGTCGCGGCGTTGTGCAGTCCTGGTTGGCCGGCACCTTTCGATTGCGTTGACGGTACAGTGTCGTGGTTTTGTCTCGGCTGACTATTGCGGTCGAGTGCTTGGGGCACTAGTAGAAAAGGGGGCTTTCGTTCGGGCCTGGCCAGCCCATTAGTCCCGGTTCTGCCACGAACCGGGACCAATGGATGCATTCATCCCGGTTCGTGAGCCCAGGGGGCCGGCCAGGGCCTCGTGGGCATTGGTCCCGGTTCGTCTAGGCCCATTTGTCCCGGTTCTTGGCACGAACCGGGACTAATGGGCCTCGCTCCTGGCCCACAAACATAGGTCCCGGTTCTTGGCTCAAACCGGGACAGAAGGCTGGGCTTTAGTCCCGGTTCCAGCCACGAACCGGGACAAATGAGTTTCCTATATATACCCCATCGCCGGCTAGCAGAGCACTCCACAGTGCTCTGTTTTTTGCTGGCCGGCGAGGAAGGGCATTTGGGTGCTCTAGCTCACCTCTTATGCATGTGAGGTGTTCGATGAAATGCCCGAGCCACATTAGTTAAGCTTTCTCCTCTCGAAGCTCGACCTCGGAGCTCCATTTTTTCTGAGATTTGTGTAGGTTTAGCAGTCTTTCACATCCCGTCCTCGTCTTCACCGCCGTCGATCGCCCGCGCCGATCTCGTCGCCGGCACAACCGTGGTGAGCCTCTTGTTCTTATCTTCTTTCTGAAAGAAAAAAAATCTTACTTTAGATAGATACTCGTCTAATTTTCTTGCTTTTGACACACATAATTATATATAATGCACGCAGATGAACCGACAATGGATGTACGGTGACAGACACACCTCCAAGTACATTAAGGGCATGCGTAAATTTCTTGAAGTGGCTGAGGCAAACAAGTAGAATGGTTTTATGTGTTGTCCATGCCCTAATTGTGGGAATACAAGGTCTTACTCCGACAAGAAAATCCTTCACACCCACCTGCTTTATAAGGGTTTCATGCCACACTATAATGTTTGGACGAAGCACGGAGAAATAGGGGTTATGATGGAAGACAACGAAGAAGAAGAGGACGATGACAACTATGTGCCCCCTGAATACAGTGATGCTGCAACGGGGGAAGCTAAAGATCAAGAGGAAGCTGAAGATCAAGAGGAACCAGAGGATGTGCCCGATGATGATCTCCGCCGGGTCATTGTTGATGCAAGGGAAAAGTGCGAAAGTGAAAAGGAGAAGCTAAAGTTCGATCGCATGTTTGAGGATCACAAAAAAGGGTTGTACCCCAATTGTGAAGATGGCAACACAAAGCTCGTTACCGTACTGGAATTGCTGCAGTGGAAGGCAGGGAATGCTGTGCCTGACAAAGGATTTGAGAAGCTACTGAAAATATTGAAGAAGAAGCTTCCAAAGGATATGGAATTGCCCGACAGTACGTACACAACAAAGAAGGTCATATGCCCTCTAGGATTGGAGGTGGAGAAGATACATGCATGCCCTAATGACTGCATCCTCTACCGTGGTGCGTACAAGGATTTGAACGCATGCCCGGTATGCGGTGCATTGCGGTATAAGAGCAGACGAGATGACCCTGGTGATGTTGAGGGCGAGCCCCGCAGGAAGAGGGTTCCTGCGAAGGTGATGTGGTATGCTCCTATAATACCACGGTTGAAACGACTGTTCAGAAACATAGAGCATGCCAAGTTGATGCGATGGCACAGTGAGGACCGTAAGAAAGACGGGAAGTTGAGAGCACCCGCTGACGGGTCGCAGTGGAGAAAAATCGAGAGAAAGTACTGGGCTCAGTTTGCAGGTGACCCAAGGAACGTATGGTTTGGTTTAAGCGCGGATGGCATTAATCCTTTCGGGGAGCAGAGCAGCAATCACAGCACCTGGCCTGTGACTCTATGTATGTATAACCTTCCTCCTTGGATGTGCATGAAGCGGAAGTTCATTATGATGCCAATTCTCATCCAAGGCCCTAAGAAACCCGGCAACGACATTGATGTGTACCTAAGGCCACTAGTTGAAGAACTTTTACAGCTGTGGAATGGAAACAATGTACGTGCGTGGGATGAGCACAAACAGGTGGAATTTAACCTACATGCGTTGCTGTTTGTAACCATCAACGATTGGCCCGCTCTCAGTAACCTTTCAGGACAGACAAACAAGGGATACCACGCATGCACGCACTGTTTAGGTGACACCGAAAGTATATACCTGGACAGATGCAGGAAGAATGTGTACCTGGGCCATCGTCGATTTCTCCCGACCAACCATCAATGTCGAAAGAAAGGCAAGCATTTCAAAGGCGAGGTAGATCACCGGAAGAAGCCCGCCATGCGTACCGGTGATCACGTACTTGATATGGTCTCTGATTTACACGTACTATTTGGAAAGGGTCCCGGCGGACTAGCTTTTCCAAATGACGCTGAGGGATGCGCACCCATGTGGAAGAAGAAATCTATATTTTGGGACCTACCCTACTGGAAAGAGCTAGATGTACGCTCTTCAATCAACGTGATGCACGTGCGGAAGAACCTTTGCGTGAACCTGTTAGGATTCTTGGGTGTGTATGGGAAGACAAAAGATACACCTGAGGCACGGGAGGACCTGCAACGTTTGCACGAAAAAGACGGCATGCCTCCAAAGCAGTATGAAGGTCCTGCCAGCTACGCTCTTACCAAAGAAGAGAAGGAAATCTTTTTTGAATGCCTGCTCAGTATGAAGGTCCCGACTGGCTTCTCATCGAATATAAAGGGAATAATAAATATGCCAGAGAAAAAGTTCGAGAACCTAAAGTCTCATGACTGCCACGTGATTATGACGCAACTGCTTCCGGTTGCATTGAGGGGGCTTCTACCGGAAAACGTCCGATTAGCCATTGTGAAGCTATGTGCATTCCTCAATGCAATCTCTCAGAAGGTGATCGATCCAGAAATCATACCAAGGCTAAGGAGTGATGTGGCGCAATGTCTTGTCAGTTTCGAGCTGGTGTTCCCACCATCCTTCTTCAATATCATGACACACGTCCTAGTTCATCTAGTCGACGAGATTTTCATTCTGGGCCTCGTATTTCTACACAATATGTTCCCCTTTGAGAGGTTCATGGGAGTCCTAAAGAAATATGCCCGTAACCGTGCTAGGCCAGAAGGAAGCATCTCCATGGGCCATCAAACAGAGGATGTCATTGGGTTTTGTGTTGTCTTCATTCCTGGCCTTAAGAAGATAGGTCTCCCTAAATCGCAGTATGATGGGAGACTGACTGGAAAAGGCACGCTAGGAGCGGACTCAATAATATGCAGGGACATGCATTCTTGGTCTCAAGCACACTACACAGTTCTAGAGAACTCTACCTTGGTGACCTCGTATGTCGATGAATAGTCCATGCTCCAAACACCCGGAGCAGTGTGACGACTGGATTACATGTGAATACGTCATGACTTTCAACAGTTGGTTGGAAACACGTCTCAGAGGTGACAACACTGTTTGTGATGAGTTGTACTCGTTGTCCAGGGGACCATCTTCGATTGTATTGACTTACAAAGGATACGAGATAAATGGGAATACATTTTACACGATCGCCCAAGATCAAAAGAGCACCAACCAAAACAGCGGTGTCCGCTTTGATGCAGCAACCGAGAGGGGAAAGGACACATATTATGGTTACATAGTGGACATATGGGAACTTGACTACGGACATGATTTTAAGGTCCCTTTGTTTAACTGCAAATGGGTCAATCTGTCAGGAGGCGGGGTACAGGTAGACCCACAGTACGGAATGACAACAGTGGATCTGAACAATCTTGGGTACACCGACGAACCGTTCGTCCTAGCCAATGATGTGGCACAGGTTATCTATGTGAAGAACATGTCTACCAAACCGAGAAAAAGAAAAGATAAGGAAGCGAATACATCATATGATGAGCCAAAGCGCCACATAGTTCTTTCAGGAAAAAGGGACATCGTGGGAGTGGAGGGCAAGACAGACATGTCCGAAGATTATGAAAAGTTTCATGAAATTCCTCCCTTCAAAGTCAAGGCTGACCCAAGCATCCTGATAGACGATGAAGATTATCCATGGTTATGGCGCAATAAGAAAAGCACACAAGCGAAGAAAAAGTGAAGATTTTTTGTCCACAACTATTATGATGATACCATGCCAACTTTCAACCTTTTCCTAGTTCATTTGAAATGCATGTTGTAACAAACGAGTTTTCGTATGAAACCCTGATATCTCGAAACAGATTATCCGTTTTGTTGAAATGCTTTGAATGTTGCATTTTATAAACCTCTAGTATTATTGAAACTAAAATTATATAGAATTTATGCAACTAAAATTATATAGAATTTTCATAAAGAACTTTTTTGTTACAAACTTTAATAGCAAAAAGAATTATCATAAAATAAATTAAATAAGTAATTAGAAACAAAATGATATAAACTTTAATAAAATATATAAGTAGAAACAAAATAAAATAAAATAAACTTTAATAACATAAATAAAATTTATGAAACTAAAATTATCAAAGTATTTTCTGTTCAAAACATTATAAGCAACCTCTAGTATTATTGAAACTAAAATTACATATAAAATTGATGCAACTAAAATTATCAAAGTATTTTCTGTTCAAAATCATTAAAAGCAAAAAGAATTTTCATAAAGAACTTTTTTTGTTAGAAACTTTAATACCAAATTACATAATAAGTAAGTAATTAGAAACAAAATAAAATAAAATAAAATAAGTTTTTTGTTGTAAGTAGAAACAAAACAAAATAAATAAAGCAAAAAATAAAACAAAAAAACAGGGAAAAAATAAAAATATGCCAACTACTCGGCCTCCACGGTCTGAATACGACTAGAAACCCATCCATGGGCCAGGATTCAGGCCCGCAGAAGGCCCTGTAAGCCCATCGGGCATACCAGTGTCAATTAGGCCCGAAAGCCTGCAATGGAGAGGAGCTCGAGAGGGGTGCGGCAGTGGGGCTTATAAACCACTGTGCGCCCCTCTCAGCTAGCAAGGTGGGACTAAACATTTGGGCACAGGCAGAACGAGGCCTTTGGTCCCGGTTGGTGCCACCAACCGGGACTAAAGGGGGCATTGGAACCGGTTCGTGGCACAAACCGGTACGAATGCCTCCCTTTGGTACCGGTTGGTGCCAGGAACCGGGACCAAACGCAGCCGCTTCCCGCCTTTTGGGCTGCCGAAAACTGACCTTTGGTCCCGGCTGGTGGCACCAACCGGGACTAAAGGGGCATTGGTCCCGGTTGGTGCCATGAACCGGTTCCAATGCCTCGTCTATATAAGCAGGACTTGTAAATTTTTCGTTCAGTTCCTCATTCCCCCGCCGCGACGCCGCCAGGCTGCCCCCCTGTCTCGCCGTCATCGCCCCTGCCTCCGACGCGCCGCCCCGACGCCGTCCCGCGCCGCCCCGCGCCACCCCTGCGCCGACGCCGCCGGCCCTGCCTCCTCGTTGCCGTCGCCGCACACCCTGTGAGCGCTGCTCGCCGATCGCCTCCTCCTCCCTGTAATGGCCGTCGCCGCTGCCGCCGCGCCGCCGCGCCCCTATATATAGATGTTGTAATTTAGTTGTATTAATTTGGATGTGTAGTTTAGATGTGTAGTTAATTTAGTTGTTGTAATTTAGTTGTATTAATTTAGATGTGTAGTTTAGATTTTTTTGGTGATATTATTGTTGAATATGCAAATGTTTGTATGTTCATATGCAAAGAATATGTCAATTTTTTCATAGAATTTTTATGATTTTTTCTGTTGTAATTTTGTTCATAGAATTTTTATGATTTTTTTCTGTTGTATTTTTGTTCATAGAATTTTTATGATTTTTTTGTTCATAGAATTTTCTTTGTCAATTTATGTATATGTTCATATTGTGTATGTATAGGAAAATTGTGTATGATCAAAGTCATTTATGTATATGTTCATATTTAGAAGAAAAATGAGAGAAAAAAGGAAAATAAGAAGAGGAAGAAGGAGAAGAAGAAGAAGAATAAGAAGAAGAGGAGAAATAAATAAGAAGATGAAAAAGAAGAAAAAAAAGAGGAGAAGAAGAAGGAATAGAGGAGAAGAATCTTCTTCTCCTCAATCTTCTTCTCCTCTATTCCTTCTTCTTCTCCTCTTTTTTTTTCTTTTTTTCTTCGATCTCCTTCTCTATTCCTTTCTTCTTCTCCTCTTTTTTTCTTCTTCTTCCTCTTCTTATTTTTTTATCGGGTATGTCATTGTCGATATACCCACTCCGCGATAACGGTTAGAATGTGATTAATTAATTAGTAGTTGAACTAGTTGATTTAATAAAACTACTTTATTTTACTATATATAGAAGTACTTTATTTTTAGTAAGTACCACTTTATTCTTTTTATAGTAAGTGCTTAGTAGTTGAAGTACTTGATTTAATAAGACTAGTTTATTTTACTATATAAGTAGTTTATTTTTAGCAAGAAAATTAATAGAACTAGTTTATTTTTTTAGTTAAAGCAATTATTCTCGCATCGACCTCGACGATGCCTATCCCGCATCCTCGTCATCGACTCGGCGGAGGAGGCCGGTTTGATCAGAGGGGCCATGTCCGGGACTGGGCTCCGCCGGGTTGGTTTTGGGATGTGCTACCTTCCGGGGGGCGTAGGTTGGTGAGGAGCTAGCCCGTCGTTGACCCGATCCTTGTTTGGTGGCGGTCGCGTGGGCTAGTGACGGTGCCAAGGCTTTCGGACACCGCGGAGGTGGTACGTCACCGTGTCAGCGAGGAGGACGAGCACGTCCGTCGCTACATGCACTACAAAAAAATACACTTCCATGATGATACGTGTTTGAGTAGGTCGCTTTTTTTGTCATGCATGTACATCCATGACAAATTTATGACAGAATCAAGATAGTCATACCTGTGCTGTCATAGAAGTGTTCCATGACATTATCAAAATTATCATCACGGAAGTGTCCACTTCCATGATGATAAATCGCGCGTCACAGAAGTGCTTTCGTCAAGGGTGACCGACACGTGTCATCCACCGTAACAGAACGCCGTTAAGCTATGGGGTCGGGTTTTGGATCCGATAACCCGTTAACAGCCCCGACCAATGGGGATTTTCCACGTGTAAAATCATCATTGGCTGGAGGAAACACGTGTCGGCTCATCGTTGGGACAGATGTCAACCACTCATTGGACGGAAGGCGCCTATGATACGTCGACACGTGGCACGGCCCAACAGAGGCCCATTCCTGTGAAAAGGCCGGCATGTTTGACTTGGTCAAAAGCTGGCGGGCCGGCCCATGGAAAGCCTGTTAATGGCCTGTTCGAATATAGCCCATTTACAGCCCGCTAACCCAAGGCCCGTTACGCCCTATCCGAATTAGGCCTAGTAGCGTCATCTGGGCCATCCAATATGATTCCAGCCCGTTTTCACTTCTGGCCCATGTATGGCCCATGACGTCTTTCGGCCCATATGAGGCCCTATGTAACTCTTGGCCTACTAACGGCCCATGGTGAAACTGGCCCGTATTGAACAGTGTATCACTTTACACTCATTAACGGCCCGTGGTGAAACTGGCCCGTAATGAACAGTGTATCACACTTTATACCCATTAACGGCCCGTTATTCTGTTGGGCCGTTTCCAGCCCATGTTATCTTTCGGCCTTCTTAGAGCCCATTTATTCTTGGGCTCATTTCCAGCATTCGTTTACTTACGGCCCGTTACTGTCATTTTCTGCTTGTGGGCCAAATTCAGCCCCTGGTTACAGTCGTCCGTTTGTGGTCCGTTAATACGTTGGGCCGATTTCATGGCGTCATCAAATACGGCCTATTAACGATGGCCCGTCATGGTCGGCCCATGAACAGATGATTCCAACTCTAGCCCGTTTACGGCCATAATGCGGTCTGTTTGGATCATGTTTGTCCAATTGATTATATGGCCCGTATAAGGCCCATTGATAATACGGCCCGCAGAAGGCCCATTGTTTCTATGGCCCGTAGAAGGCCCATTGTTTCTACGGCCCGTAGAAGGCCCACTGTTTCTACGGCCAGTAGGAGGCCCAGTGTCACTACAGTAAATATTAGCCCATGGTTATTGTGGCCTAGATTTAAAAAATAGGTTATTGCAGCCACTAGCTAACTACGGAAAAAGAACTGCAATGACTACAAGCAAACAAATAAACAAGATAACAAGGAAATAAATAAGCAAGCAACTAACGCTAGGCTATCACGGCTATTACACATATTACATCCACTGGTCATCAAAGTTCGCCACCAATGCAAATATAGGGAACAAAGCAGCATATCATATACACCGGTTGTCAAAGTTGGCGACCAGCGCAAATAAACACCGTAGCAAAACAAATCCAAAACTGAAACCACTTCAGAAGATCTCAAGAAACAATATCCTGGGTACCCATAATGCTGGCAAGATGCTTAGCAAGCTTATTAACTTTCTCTTGTTTGGCGCTTAAATCCTCCAGCGCTTGATGTTGCACTAGAAAATATGCATCTGAATTCCGCAGGGACTTCCTCAGTCCTTCAGCTTCCTATCGCAGCACATCTGATCGATGTCTTTCAACTTGAAGTCGAGACTCAAGAAAACGAACTGATTCAGGCAGCGAGTTCGAAGAGCTTGTGCCAGCAGTAGTGGCCAGTAACTCGAACACTACATCAAGACAGGACTTTTGGGTTCCCTCACTATCGTCAAGATAGTTTTTATCAGCTTTCTTGGAGACCAATAGGGATGTCTCACTATCTTGAACCTTATCTACATTACTTCCTTTACCATTGGATAACGCGGTACTGTTCTCCAATATTTTGTCTGCATTCTAAAAGAGAAACAAGCAGACACATCACATGTTTACCATGTTGTATATGAAACTCATTTTGGTAAATGAGTTCAGTAGTAAAGTGGATAGGATAACAACATGAAACAAACATATATCTATATATGTACCATGGTCACTTTATGGTCTATATCATTCTAGTTTTTGTTGCCAAATCAAGATAGAGACACAGTTCAAATAATATTTGTTCAAGACAAAGCAGAATAGATAGAATATAAGTGTGGGTAACTATAGAGCAATAACAACACTTGTAATGTGCATGACATGAGAACATAACTGTTTATTCAATTGAAACTGAAATCAACATAGAGCAGGTTACAACAGCAAATCAGTTAAAGAAACATGTTTAAAACATACCTGTTGCGCCATTGGAGTTTCAATTCCATCCTTCAAATTTGAAAATAGTTGGTATGAGTAAATACAGTCATGCAAGAGCAAAGGATTATGAACCATAGCTACAGAACCTGACCTGAGAACAAATCTTCTTCTCCTTTAAGCGTTGAGTTGGGATTCGGAGTGGTGGTCCTCGTGCTTTGGGCACTGCAGTTCCCTTACTAACTGCTCGTGTTTGGGTGCTCTTTGGTGGAGATGGTGCTGTGTCAACTAGAACTGGGTTACTATCTGCCGGGGTTGGGGTTAGAAGGGGTGTAGCTGGTTCTCTGTCCAACTGGGTAGGGGTACAATCTGCGAGAGTCTGGGTTATGTGTGGTGGATCTGGTCCTTGGGCAAGTACAACCGTGGTTCTATCTGCATCAATTGGCAGCACTATCTTTTCTGAAGACCGTGTTGTTACTCCCTTAGATACTGCCATCACGCTCTCCAATTCAAATGGCTGATAAACAAGAAAAGTAATTGAAAGTATAGACATTGTATGATAGACAGGTGCAATGGATGGTGGGGAATAAAAGAGGGCATGAAATAATTCATATTTATGTTGTCTAACCAAATAGGATAGCATGACACAATTTCACATATATGATGGCTAACTAAACAGGATAGCATGACACAATTTCACATTATGATGGCTAACTAAAAAAGATGGAAAGATATAGTTCAAAATATGAGACTATGTAAACAGGATGACATGACATAACTATATAATGTGTTTATTAAATAGGTTGGCATGCCATAATTCACATACATTCACGGATAGAATGCCATAATTCAAAATATGATGACTGTAAACACTAAACAGGATGAGATGATATAACTATATGATGTCTTTATTAAATGGGTTGCCATGCCATAATTCAGATAGATGATGTGTATGTACTATATAAACATGATGGCATGATATAATTCAAATATATGATTTATATAGTAGGCAAGTAAGCAGATGGCAATCCATATATGATGTAAAAACTAATCAATGCAAGACAACATGCATGACATGGGTAATATAACCCTGCCAAGTTTGAGCATAGACCTCAGGGGGAAAATAGGACTGGTCATCAGTCTTTGAATCCTCCTCTGAGGAGCTCTTTGTAACCAGCAAGAATTCTGCTTCAGCAGGTAGCATTGTCTGCTCTGAATACCTTGTTTTCACTCCAGATACTTCCATCACCGCTTCAAATGGCTGATGCACAGGAAGAGTAGTTGAATATACAAACATTGTCGCCAAATGGAACACATAATACAAAAAATGATAGCATGATATAATTCACATACATGATGATTGGCTAAACAGCATGGCATTGCATAATTCACATATATAATCCGTTTGCAACAAGATAGCATTGTATAATTCACATATATAATGTCTTGTAACAAGATGGCAATGCATAATTCACATATATGGTAATTAGACACTGAACAGGTGGCATTCACACAAAGCATGTCTAAACTAATCAAATGACATAGCAATGCGAGGCACCAACGCACGATATGAGCAACATAACCCTGCCAAGTTAGAGCATACACCTCGGGGGGGGATAGGACTGGTCATCTGTCTCTGAATCCTCCTCTGAGGAGCTATCTGTAACCAGCGAGATATGCACTTCGTCAGATAGCATAGTCTGCTCTGAAGACCTTGTTTTCACTCCAGAATTTGCCATCACCGTGTCAAATGGTTGATGCACACGAAGAGCAGTTGAATGTAATAACATTGTTAACAAATGTAATATGTAACGAAAAAAAGGATGGCCTGATATAATTTACATATAAGATGACTGGCTAAGCAGGATGACATTACAAAATTCACATATATGATGCCTGGCTAAACAAGATGGCGTTGCATAATTCACATAAAAGATGAATAAACTAAACAGATGGCATTCGCACAAAGGATGTCTAAACTAAGCAGATGACATATTTGATGTATAAAGTAAGCAATGCAAGACACCATATGCATGATATAACCAACATCAGCATGCCAAGTTAGAGCGAAGACCTCATGGGGTAGATAGGAGTTGTCTTCTCCTTCTGAATCCCCCTCAGAATAGATATCTTCCTCTCGATTACAATCCAAAATGCGTGGAGGGGGGCTGCCTTTGCGCCTACCATGGAGCGACGTCTGCATGAAATTTTATTGCCACACAAGGCTCGTCTCTTTTGCTCTACATGTTCAGTTCCATTGTTTACAATAACTGTCATGCATAGGAATAAAACATAGTGAGATTATGTAAGGAGTGCATGCAGAAATCCAGAGTGATGGTAGCAACCTGTGGATAGACCCAAAACCAATAATAGCAGGCAGATAATGGCTTCAGTTAAAAAATACAGATAATGGCTTCTTTACTATTTGTTTCCCACCCAACATGAAACTCATAGTAGACACCAGAGATTAACCAGATAGTAGATAGATACTATTGATAGCGGCCCCGATATGTACCCCACAACCATTTAAAAACTCAAGTTTGACCATTAGTTTGGAGCTGACTCAGAGTCTAATCGATGAACAGGACGATAAAGTAGCATGTAATATTAAGCGATGCATAACGTAAGCAGACATGAAAGAGTGCAACCTCTCTTGCGGACCCGTGTAGTCCTCGAGGTCATCTGCTTGGTTGATGATGGTAGTGCAGTTTTCATGGCTGCCAGCGGCGGGGAAGAAGATCTGAGGCGGTGAAAGACAGTCTGGAGGCCGGATCCCTGCTGTGCTGGACCCTTCTGTCGTTGGAGCAGCTAAGCTGGGGTGGACGACGGTGCAGCAGGAGCGGGACAAACCACGCAAGGTTTTCTTTGACAACTATCTGTAAGAGAAGTAATTCTGTAAGGGCTCGTTTGAATTGGAGGATTCCAACAATGCAGGGATAGGAAATAGACAGGAATAGGATAGGAATGCACGTGCAAAACAGAGAATTTAAAAACACAGGATTTCTGCCAATCTGGGTGTTTGATTCACAATAATTGGAAGATCACAGGATGCAAAGAAGCATGGTGAGATTAAGTCAAACCACAAGAAAATGTACGGTTATAATGTTATTATGCTACTATCTCTTAGTCTTGTGCTTCATGAATAGGAATTTGAAAAGGAGGACAAGTGAAAATTAAAATTCCTACATTTTTTCTTTCAAGGAGACACTAAAGGAACAAATCCATGTGCTCAGTGGACAATATATATAACATGTAGAGTAAAAAAGAGATGCAACAAGTGTACAACCTCTTTGGCGAAGCCATGTCGATCTCAGCGTGATTGGGTTGGCTGGTGAGGATGCTCCGGCCGACTTGGCTCTCGGAGGAGGGGAAGAAGATCTTAGGCGTCTGGAGATGGAGCCTGAGGTACTGCTCCGCTGTGATGGAGGGTTTCGTCGTTGGAGCAGCTCCGGTGAGTTGTACGATGCCGAGGCTGAAGCAGGACAAGAGAGACAACGAACAACGTTAACCTGAGTGGAATTCTAATAGAATGTCCAATACATGACGTAACATACATAACCACAAAGTGCTAGATGTAAAATACATCAGCCGCTCATCTCTGAACTTAACTGTCGAAACTGAATTTAACTGTCGAAACTGAACTTAACTATCGAAACTAAACTTAACTATCGAAACTGAATTTTTCTGTCGAAACTGAATTTTTCTATCGAAACTGAACGCACTAGCAAGGTGAGGCTACACGTCGGTCGACTGACTTTTTCATCTCTGGTCAGTCGATTTTGCAGCCGTTGGATACAAAATCAAGGGCTTGTGGTTCATCTTCAACCTCCACCCCCTGAGCCGGCCAAATAGCAGCCCCCTGCCGCCCGTGGCCGGCAGTGCGCCACCCCGCCCGCCCCAAAAACACTCCCCACCGTCGATCCGCCGCCGCCCCGGCCATCCCTCTAGGCCCCCCGTGCCGAGCTTTTTCTCCGGTGATCCCCACGCCACCGCCCCGCCAACGCCCCGCCACCGCCGGCGACCACCGCCCCCATCCTGAACCCTAAGATAGATAGTGGGGTACCTCTCCGGCGAGCCCCCTCCCCGCTGCGGCTGGTTCTTCCTTCACCCCGGCGGCATCGGAGTGAAGTGTAGCTAAATCGGAGCAGCATCGCAAGAGCAAGAGCGAGAGCAGCAGCGCGAGCAAGAGCGATAGCTAGAGCAGACCAGGCAGGGGACCGAGAGCAAGAGCAGAGCAGTAGCGCGAGCGAGAGCTAAAGCAGGAGATCCTACTGATGTGGACGTTGCCACCGAGGGAGCGACACCGTGGAGGAAGTGGCCGGCAACACCGCCGTGGATGGAGCCGTGCCGTGTCGGCTCGGGACCGAGCGCTGGCAGCACCGTGAGATCGAATCAAGAAGAAAATGCAGCGATTAGTGTACAACCTCTTTGGTGGCGCCGATTAGGCCGCAGCTTCATCCGAGGAAACGGTGATGACGATGCCCCTCCGGTGGTGCAGGTGAAGACGGCGGTGTGGGAATGGAGGTGGCGGGAAAGACGAGGGGAATGTCGGGGCAGCTCCTTGGAGGTGGAGGACGGGGTGGCTGAACCGGCGGGACGATGAGATCGACGACGGATCCTCATCTGGTACGGTGGATGAGGGACGTTAAGGTGTTGCTGTGGACGACGTCATCAGGGAAGAGGCTCCGGCTGGGTGGCGGACGGAGCAGGGTGTGGAGTTTCGTCGCGGGTTTTTGCGGCCTCGGTGTACGAATGGGTGGGCGGATGGGAGGGCAGTGGGGAACCATGGCTTAGAGACGCAGTTGTCCGAAATGTGGGGTAAGTTACAAAAGTACCCCCACCGATTTGAGGCGGTTCTTTTGGTTCAGGGGTACCACGGGCATTTCACGTGTCGGGATTTCACAGGAGGTGGGAGTTTTCGCGCGCGTTGTAATTTCGGAATAGCAAGGCGCGGATTGAGATGGAGGGAGTTGTCGGAGCACAACGAGACAAAGATATATCTTAAATATTTCGGGCTAACAAGGCGCGGGTTGAAATTTCCGGACAAGCCTAACGTGTATTGTACCAAATCAATGCGCCCTACAAATGTCATTCAAAACTTTGAATTCATGTTATGTTCAATTAAAATATTTTGCTACGTGTATAATGCATGCAACCTACTACTCAAATGAACGTTTTAGTGCATTCCAAACGTATATACTACCACTTCAATATGAACTAAATTTGAATTCGTTTCTCTATTTGAATAAGATCTACAGTAATGATTGTTGTGAATTCAAAGCATTTGAATTCGTTTCTCTATTTTAATAAGATCTACAATCATCATTATTGTCAAGTTAAACCATCGTTTGTGTATTATCTTCACAGCACACCACATGATTAGTCTCGAGTTACATATGAACTATGTGTACTATATGAACTCGAACTAGATTTTTTGAATCCACTTGATTTTGATTTCAAATCACATTACATTTCTAGCTCTAGCTAGATCTTCATAATCTAAACCATGTCTTATATGTATAATGTGTTTATCACATTATGTATGGTGCCCCGCCCCCCTACGCCTACAAGTATTTAGATGTGAGTTGCAAACACCACACATTACCACAAATTCATATAAAATGTGAGAATGTTCGATATATAGTATTGTTTAGATTGTTCGATATTTAGTTGTAAGCTGCAAACGCCACACATTATCACAAATTCAAATAAAATGTGAGATTGTTTGATGTATAGTATGGTTTAGATTGTTCGGCATTTAGCTGTGAGTTGCAAACACCATGCATTATCACATTATGGTATAACATGTACACAGCACGTGTATGACCGCTATATTCATGCATGCAATGTTTAAAACACTATGATCTCCTATTCAAATATATGAATCCGCTTTCATATCAAATTATGATCTTTGTTAGTCTCTTACACCCACACAATCCTCTAACCTTTGTAGCTAGCACTAACTTTCTCTCGTGCATGCACACGCCCTCCTCGCCCTCCCCCTCCCTCGACATTCTATCCACCAGGCACATTCATTTTTTTCTTTAGGTCGTTCTCCCAGATTCTCCACAACTCCTTTTCGACACACACCGATCGATAAACCTCTCCAGCGATGCCTGCCTACAACATACAAACACACCTTCAATCTCCTCCTTTATTTGTCCTTGCCTCGTGTCTCTCATACGGCCAGACACACGTGTAAAATCTCGCCCCTCTTTTCATCGCTCTCACAACCGCACACTCCTCCCCCTATCTAGCTAGTAGTTGGGCCTCTCGCACCACCTCCTAGCTCCATTCTCTCTGTCTATCCGTCTCGCTGGGCCTTATTTGCCTCTAACAAATGGACGTACACCGACTGATCTCTCGCTATACATATAGCTAGCTAGGTCCTTATAACTCGTTTTTACCCACACGTCAATCGATCTACCTCATTAGTTGTGTCTCTCCCTTCCTCCAACAAACAACAATTGATCTACCGATCTAGTTAGGTTTGCTTACCAAACACATGGTTCCCCTTCATCATCCATGGATGGGTCCCGACAGATCTATCACGCACAGGCACACACAGAAACACATCTCCACTCTTATTGATAACATTGCAGTTCCACGCTCAGTTTGTCTAGTAGGCCTCTCCCACCATCTTCGAGAAGCAACTCCATCACCCATCCAGCACTCTACCCCTCTCCCTCCCTCTCCCTCCCCCTCTCTCTCTCCATCATATTTCCCGTCCTTCAGTTATGTATGGATGTCGACCGATCTCCCTCAAGACATAGCTGGGTCTCTCCTTCTCAACACATATACGAGCCGTTCTACCTCTATAGTTAGGCCTCTGCCTACCCCTCCCACCACCCCTACCCCACACACCGATACATCGAGCGCTCTAGTCATGTCTCCCTGCCACACACAAACTTGACGTGTGCCCTCTAATGTTCCGGTAGGCCAGTCGCCCTATATCTCTAACTTGTACACACACACAATTTCGATGACTCTCTTCATCGATCTCGCACCCACCCACTTGAACCTCTCTTCGACTCTATCCATAGCTATGACCCCTCCCTCTCTTCTCATGGATTGCCCGACCCTCTATGTATGATATGGATAGGCCTCCATTTCACACACATTGCATGCAAAATTTTGTTTGAGATGTCATAGACACATATTCCCACAAATAATTCACGAAATCAACCCCCCACCCCACCCCCACCCCAAAACAAAAAACACTCACGAACGCGGTTTGTATCTCACACACACACCCACATAGGTGGGGGACGTGCACGAAGAGAAGAGGTGCATGCACGGTGCACGTACTCCCGTCTCTTTCCCAACCACACCCGTGCGGGTACACGGTGGAGCTCATTTCTGTACGAAAAAGGCAGCCCACGTGGTAATTTGGCACGTGTACTGGTTGTCCACTTGGTGGAGGGAGGATCGTCTACCACGGGTGAACAAACAAATTGCGACTTGACGTGTTATGTTAAAAAAAGAGGCAAACCATGTGGGGCCTACCTTAGAGGCAAGGCTCTATATACTGGAGTACTTTTGATGTGTCCCGTCAACTCGCAGAACAAGGAGAAGCTTGCTTAGTACGCCGTCTCCCCCGCCCACGGGCGCGGTGGCTCGCAGGATGAGGTGAAGCTTGCTTACTACGCCTTACGCCCGCTCCCTCGCCCATGCGCACGGTGGCTCATAGGACGAGGAGAAAAATTTACTACTCCCTCCGTTTACTCCTCATCCCTACTACCTTGGTTATAGAGATTATATCATATTGTTTGGAATATATATGTCCTTTAGTAGATTTTAATATGAACTACCAGTACATACTCCAAACACTGATGTATATAGACGTATTTTAGAGTGTAGATTCACTCATTTTGCTCCGTATGTAGCACTCTCCCTCGCCCCTCGACCCTCACCCACGTGGTAGACGTGCAACAATTCATTCGGTCTCATTTAGCCAGAACGATATATACTACATTACCATTATTGCTCGACTTCCCGAAGAGGCGAAGAGCCAATCGCAAGGTCAATATTTTGGAGATGCCAAGCACAAGGTTATAGGAGAACGAGTAGTAGGTGCCGCGTCATTTATAAATAAAGTTTTTTTTCTTCAGTGGCACGTACGCAATATGATAGGTTCATATGGAGAGAAAAGGAAACTGCTCCACTATATACATAGTCAGGACGGGCCAGCCTACACAGTTGCTTGATAGGGTTGCTCTCTTCACACTCTCTCGCACAAAACGACTGTGGCCACATCTCTAACATCCCGGCGGATCACGTCCGCTTGGGGAAGGGGTGGATGCTTAGTGTAGATGCGGTGGCCGTCCCCGACGGCGAAAACCCACTGTCGGCACGTCCCGATCAGGGGTCCCCGCCGTTCTCTCTCACAAAGCCGGTGAGGTTGCTTCATCCCTTGCTCACTACAGCGACGTGGGCAGTTGCCGCCTCCCGCCGCCCTCCTCAAGGTTGAGCTATGTCCCTCAGGTACAACTCCCTTTACAGCTGGCTTGCACCACTGCTCCAGCTGCCCACATCACTCCCTGTGGATATTTCTCTACTTGTTTGCCCCGCACATACCTCTACTGGCTTCTATGTACTATATTTGTGATGAGTTTATGTCTCATCAACTAGTCCCAGTAATCTTATTTTAATCACGCTTGTTCAATTTCTTTGCCACAGGGATGCTCATCTCGATTTTGGTGAAACTGCACAAAATGATCCGATGGTCAAAAGGTTGCAAACTTCATTTATTAGGAAGCTCGAACGTTGCCAGCAAATTAAAGCCTGGTCAGGGTTCACGGTTCAAGGGCTAGGGACTGCAAGGATTGTTTTTTTCTTTAGCTTCCTTTGTTCCAAAATAAGTGTCAACTTTAGTAGTAGTACAACTTTGTACTAAAGTTTGCACAAAGTTGAGAAACTTATTTTGGAACGGAGGGAGTACATATTTGCTATGATCTGTCAATCATTGAGATGCAATAGCATGCATGTTAGTCTCCTTTGTATTTGATGAAATGTTGCAACAGGCAACCTTGGACGCAAGATACATGTAACAGAACCTGGAAGCTTCATAGCATTGTACAAATTTATCTCGCTAATAAATTATAGTACGTACTATACTAGTACTTCCACCGTTCCTAAATATAAGTCTTTGTAGAGATTTCACCATGAACCACATGCGAATGTATATAGATGCATTTTAAGTGTAGATTCATCCATTTTGCTCCGTATGTAGTGGAATCTCTACAAAGACTTATATCTACTAGTAATAGCTAGCCCCCACTACTAGGACTTCTCTATCCTCTCCTTGAGCCACGTCATCAAAATTGATGTAGCCGTTAGATGAAGTAAATCAGTCCATAATAGCCGTCTGATATTGACGTTGAGAGGCTCCGCACTAAGCCACATGCAAGCATGCAGAAATACCGTGCCACATGCATGTGAGTGGGTTTTAAATCACATCAACATGTCTGCATGCAAGCATGCATCGGTATCATGCATGTAAGTGAGCTTTTAAGTCCCATTAACATGTCAAAAAGAAAAATATAATCCCATTATGAAGTAGGAGTTGGCTGATCTTTTTTCCTTACGTGGGATGATCTAAATGATGATGGGAGTTTATTTAGTTTGGCTACCACATTTGTCACGCGGTTATAGAGTTTTTTTTGTTCTATGAAATCGATAATTTTGCGCAGAGAGATATACCGCTGTTCCGCGCCAACGTGCGGGGACTCATCTAGTAATATTTAGGAACGGAGGGAGTACTATGTAAAGAGTTAGGTGTCGCACGGTGATAGTGTGAGGTGGGCCATGTAATCACTGAGCCTGCGTGTTTTCACTGCTCTTGCACGCCTCCGCTGTAAGAATGGAGAAAATTGTAATCTAGTAGTAGCAGTATACCTCCTTTCGCTGAAAGCGTGGGACATCCAGCAGTCCTACCACCTCAGTAATAAAGACCAATGAGCCGTCAAATCACATAGACCCATCAGTAAGTTGGACGGACGAAGCAACCATCACTCTTGCGCCAGTGAGAGGTCGCGTCCGCTCTGCCCGGGCATGAATGCAGCACCGATTCTTTGGAGCGGTGCTGACCGTTCGGGCGGGAAGCGCGCGCGGGCGATGGAGGGGCTTTGGGTGGGCCAGGATGGTCAGGAGTGGGCGTGGCAGCTGTCCGCATGTCCCTACCGGGCACGCCCGGAAACGAGAGGATGCACCGACTCTCGCGGCTAAAATCGTACACTACACAACATCTCTCTGTAGGAGTAGGTCGATCTGTCGCTCTCTCTAACACACACATGGTGTTAAAGACACACACACACATACACACACACCTTGGTCCCGTTGCACCTTCTAACGTGACTTATTACACCTAGACGGAGGGAGTAGTAAGTATACGAGATACGGTGGCACACTGACTTAAGTCGAATACAAGTGCCCAAAATTTGTGTGCATGTTATAATAAGGATTCACTTAAAATAGTACGTGAGCGAACAGAGGGATCAATTTGACAGTGTTCCCGAGCAGTAGCGAGATGTGTGAGGTAAGATACACCGCTGGTGCTTTTAATTTTTCTTATTAATTTGTTTGTTTCACCCTCTGACTGGTGGGACCCAATGTACTACGTGGAGAGAGGTAAGGTGACTAAGGTTGCATTATTTCTGCACCACTGTGGATAGTCTTACCACCAAAGCCACATGACACGATTATGATTGAAATCCCAATGACTCCCACACACACAAAAATACACGGCATGCTTGTCACACGAATGCAGGAATGTATAAAAGGTTATTTCCCTCTCGTTGAACATAACGGGAGGGTTGTGTAGCTGGTTAGCCTGTTCGCTCACTCTCTCGCCCTCTCCCGCTGGAGCCTCAGCTCTTGTAGTTGCTCTCTTCACACTCTCTCGCCCTCTCCAGATCTAAACAAGACTTCATTGGCCTCTCTCTCCCCTCACTGCTGCTCAAAGAGCCGGCAGGATCCGTCCGCCGGGAAGGGTAGGAGGCTTAACGCTGTCGCCGTCGGCGAGGGACTACCGGCGCAACTGTTCACTTTCCACCCAGCAGCGGCGCGGGAGGGCCTCCGACCCCTTCTTCTTCGCCGACGTCCCGTCGCCCACCGAACCACGCCCCAAGAACCTTAAGGTATAATTTACTTACTCCACATGCATTGCTCTAGATGCATGTATACCATGAATCTAGGACGTGGTTCAAAGAGGAAAGGAGTGGGGGTAAGTAGTGGGAAAAGTTGTATATAGCATGAATCTAGGACGTGGTTCAAAGAGGAAATGAAGGGGGAAAGTTGTATGGCATTAATCTAGGGCGTGGTTCAAAGAGGAAAGGAATGGGGGAAAGTAGTGGGGAAAGTTGTATCGCATAAATCTAGGACGTGGTTCAAAGAGGAAATGAAGGGGCGAAAGTACTAGTTCAAAAAGGAAAGGAAGGGACAAGGCTGTAGAGTTTGAGCAGGACTAGATTTGCTGCGCTCACATAGGGAAAGGTGTCTAAAGATAACAAAACTGGGACCAACACAAATATGCTCCTTGGTTGCTTGTTCTTTGTTGCAACAGACTGTGCATGACCACAGTACATCGGTAGATGCACATGGTGCTGGTGCGTCCACTGTCCCGTGCAACTCATTAGCTGTTGTTAATCTAAGGCCCTGTTTGGTTAAAAACTCCCTAGTCCCTACCTGCGGGGTTCCATGGACTAAACATGGACTAGAGGTTATTAAATGACATGCTAAAAGAGCATGTTACCCCTAGTAATGAACTAATAGAGACAAGGTGCGATGCGTGGCAGGGGTAACTGTTGGAAAAAAGTCCCAAAAAGACTCCCTCGGGGTCTTCTTTCTTTAGTCCCAAATGCCCACTTTTAGTCCCTAAAAGTCCCTCCTCTTTGGTTTAGATGGGACTGACACGGAGTTTTTTTAGTCCCTACACCAAAATGTCCCTGTAAACAAACACCCTCTAATAATGCCGCTGGAAAATTGATGCAACACTAGTAGAAAATGGAGCTTTAAAACCGGTTCATAAGGGCCTTTAGTGCCGGTTCCATAACCGGCACTAAAGGGTGGGCACTAAAGGCCCCCCCCTTTAGTACCGGTTCGGCACGAACCGACGCTAAAGTGCCACCACGTGGCGTGAGCTCGCACCCTGGTATGGGGACCTTTAGTACGGTTGGTGTTACCAACCGGTACTAAAGGTTTTTTTTTATTTTTTTTGAAAATTTTGGAAATTTTTTTGATTATTTTTTTTGATTTTTAATTTTTCTGAATTATTTGGTGATTTAGTCTCTAATCACCTCTCTTAACTTCTCATGTGTGGATCACTCATTCCAAATCATCTAACTTCCCGACCGGTCACCCATCCCTCTCACTACTCCAGCCCGAGCACGCTTAACTTTCGGGTTCTATTCTCCTTTGTTTCCAAGTCTGCACTTGTTGTTTTCCTGACAATAGTAAGATGTCAATCCTATTAACCCTCAGGAGTTTAGCTTGAGCATGAAGTCACACATTTCACTGTTTGAGTTTGAAACTATTATTCTAAAAAACAATAATTATTTAGTAACACTAATATTTCTTGAATAAGTTTGACCATAGTTTGACCACAGTTTGACCATAGTTTGACCAGATTTGACCAAAATTCAAAAAATTGAAATAATTATTTAGTAACACTAATATTCTTGAATAATTATGTAGTAACATTAATACTTCTTGAATAAGTAGTTTGACCAGATTTAACCATTTTTTTAAACCTGAAATTTGACCATATCTTTTTTTCCTTTTGGAATTTGAGGATTCTAAAAAATTGCAAACAGGCCATAGGCGGTCTCCATCGGATGCGGATTTTCGTGCTGAATTTTTTGGTATATTATACGTTTTCTTTTCTGGCATCTTATGCAAAAGTTATAGCCATTTTACATTTTCCCTATACTTTTTGCAAAACTTGTCTAAATTTAAGTTTTCAAATTTTCCTAACTAGTACATGTAGTAATATAACAACCTCTCGAAGGATTTTATTTTTTGAAGTTTTTATCATTTTCTTTTGATTTTTTCAAAACTGAAATGGCGATACACAGGGGGGGGGGGGTAGAGTTTGAAAATTGCCCTATAGTGCCGGTTTGTGTCTTCAACCGGGACTATAGGTTAAGACTCTTTAGTGCCGGTTGGTGACACAAACCAGTACTATAGGTTAGACCTTTAGTACCGGTTTGTGTCACAAACCATCACTAAAGGGGCTCGTGGGGCCCTGGCCTGACGCCAGCCTGCCACCACCCCTTTAGTACCGGTTCGTGGCATGAACCGGCACTAAAGGTTCATTACGCACCGGCACTAATGCGTAGCCATTCGAACCGGCACTAATGGTCACATTAGTGCCGGCTCAACAAACCGGGGCTAAAGGGGTGAACATTTGACCCTTTTTCTACTAGTGCAATGCCACAGTTAAAAGCAAATTATATGTTTAATGAATTTTATTGTTAATATAATCTCTATGTTAATATTAATCAATGCCACCGTTTGAGAAATGCTACTTTCTTGCTTTCTTTCCCATTTAGATAAGGTAGATGCTTCTTTTTGTTGGCTTCTGTGTCATCCACCGTTATTGACCACTAATTGTTTCCTTTGCACCTCTGTGTAAACAGGGTTATCTGCTTCACCTCGTTGCCATTGTGACCTTTTGTTGCACTGCACAAAACACTTTTGCTTTAAGAGTGTTTTGTGCAGTTCAACCAAAATGTCACACCGACAACGTTGCTTGATTGCTTGATCTTAGTGGAACTGCACAAGAGGAGATCTTACTTCCTATCCGTTAAGGCGAATTTGGTTCAGATCTTCTTCTTGTGAGTTGTTTGAATTCCGCATCATGAGAGGTCAGTACCAGCCTTCCTTCACATGATTCAGCAGTGTACATTCATATGTTGTGCTACTTGTATGATAATGTTGCTTGATTTTAGTGAACTGCACAAATGGAGACAAGACTTCCAATCTGTATGTGCACCGTAATATCCCATTGAGGTAAGATAAGGATATTTCACAACGGCTGGCCTGTATTTTGCCACTTTCATCAAAAAATTAAGTTTAGTACTATACTTGTGCTCCCTGATTGACATGTCAAATCTTACATTGAAGGTGAAGCTTGTTTGTTATTGAACCAAGTGATGAAGGGGAAGAACAAGGGGAAGAAAAACAAAAATCAACTCCCGGTGCTATAATGAAGCACTGGAATTGTGATGACACAAGTAATGATATAGTTTTGCATCTTAATTTATTTGCTATGGCTGGAACGAGCAATTGTTTTGCCACTGATTTGATGCCACTCTTAATGTAATATGTAATTATCTCTACTTGTGCAAACAGGGATCTTCTTTGAAGATACCATATATTTTAGTGGAACTGCACAAGAAGATGTTGGAAACATTAAACTAATCGAGGAGTATATAGTAAGCATGGCCACCACCATAGATTGCAACAGATGGTTCCGGAGAATTGCTTCATCTATATGCTCTACACAATAAGCCTCCTGACAAAGGTTGGTACTCGCCCACTGATTTCATCCATATGATTGAGCTTTGTCATCTCTATTGGTGTTGTGCTATTGTTTAGATATTGTCATGAAAAAGTGGTATTGTCCTTGAGAAGTGCTTCATCTGTGCTGTTTTAAATATTTCCTTTCCTTTTTTTCGAGCAAACAGTGATGCTAGCATCTAGTAGTCGTCTTGTCTTTGCACAACAGGATCATCTTCCTCTGAAGAAGAATATGGAGTACGTGAAGTGACTAGTTCCGATTATGCCAGGATGAAGAAGCCCTGTCTATCTTATCATCAAAAGGAGTAGTTGAAGAATGGTTACATTACTCCCCACAAGACCAAACTAATTTCAGCTCAGAAGGACTGACAAAATCTCCATTTTTTTGCTATGATGCACGAGTACAATGTTGTTCTAGGATTCTTTCTGGTGAGTTCCATTTTTCTAAAAGTGTGCTCTACATGGACCATGTATGTGCCTGTTGAAACCGTCAATTCATAGTACAGTTTGCTCTATACTAATCACTTCTTTGTATTTGTGCAAACAGGGGTGCTCAGCTTGATTTCAATGGAAACTGCACAAAATGTTCATGAATACATCGAATCATTCATTTCCACCACAAGAAAGGATGTGCCGATAAGTTCAAGGCGTTGCAACATATAAGGGCGAAATCATACAAGCTACGCGCGAATTTGGTTGATTTTGGTGGAACTGCACAAAAAGAACAGCTGGTTTATTTAGCACGAGGTGCCATGTCAATGTCCGAACTGATGGCAAACCCTGCCCATTCCACAATCGTAGGCATTTGATATTTTGGAATGGGACAACCTTGTCAAATTTTGCTCATTGATTTTAGCAAGACATGCGTTTGATATTTTCAAATGGGATGCCCTTGCTGTTAGCAGCGTTGATCAATTTTTTCTTTATTCTTTAGTTGTGAAGTAAATATTGCCTCTGACATGTGAGTTGCTGAGATGCATAATCATCGATTGTTTTGAATGTTCTCTATGAATTGCCAGGCTTGTGTGTTTGATTGCAATGTACAGAAACGCTAAAAACCTGCTCAAACTCTTTGTACTCCTTCTATTCCTTTTTACTCCGCACATTGTGAAAGTGCATACTGCAGACAAAACTTGTATGCAGACTAGAAATGACCGGAGGGAGTACATGTGAAACTGCTGCAAACGAGGTGATCACCCTAGGAATAATGCTAGTACATATTGTTTTGCATGTTCATCCAATGCCAGTGATACATGAATTCGAACTAATCGAAATAAATTCATTCATACACGGTCGGATTTCATATAAACATGCCAGATTTCATTACATTTCATACATTCTTTAACTAAAAAGGGGTGCGCTGGAGGTATAATTAATTAACCGAAGCTACCCACCTGTGTCCCGCTGAGCCTAACAAAAGCTTCAGTGACTTAACTGCAGGTGCAGTTGCGTAACTGACATGTGGCTTGTTTGGCCCACGTGTCAGTCAGCCAACTACACCAACAGTTAAGTAGAAGCAGCGTTATTCTCCAGTAGAACTCCCCGACTCCACGTCACCGCCAAGAAGCTAACCGGCCGTCAATGGTCAACCCGCCTAGCTTGGCTTCAATAGGAGGGTAGCAGCGGTGACCTTACTTGGACCCGAGCGGTGGCGAACTACTGTGTTCTACTCTTCCTCGTTTTCTGTGTGGCGCAGCCTCGTTGGCAGCGGGGCGGGGCCTCGGCAGAGCCGGCGATGTCCTCTGTCTCGTTGCCGGCGGGCGGCGCCCCAGCGGAGCGGTGAAAATCCTCCCCCACGTTGCCGGCAGGGTGGGGCCTCGGCTGAGCCAGCGATGTCCTTTGCCTCGTTGTTGGCGGGGCGGGGCCTCAGCGGAGCCGGCGGTGTCCTCTGCCTCGTTGTTGGCGCCGCGGGGCCTCGGCGGAGTAGGGCCTCGTCGATGCCAGCAGAGCGGGGACTCGTCGGAGCCGGCATTGTCCTCTGCCTCGTCCTCAGTCTCGCCAAACAGCGCCTCGCCTGCTTCATCGCCCTCTTTGCTAGCCTCTTTGTAGGCGGCCGCAGCCTCCGCCACCCGCATGCGGTCTCGCCAGCGCTCGAGGCGGCCCTTGCGGGAGGAGCGGTATGAATCGAGCAACGCCTCCTGCTCCACCCGCTCCGCGGCGATCTGCTCCTCCGCCTGCAGGTGCTCCTGGAGGAGATGGTGGTTGTAGGCGGCGTTGGCCTGCGCCTCCCGGAACTGCTCCTGACGCATCTGCCTCACACTGTCCATATATTGGGCACGGGCCTCGCCGATGGTCATGGTGCAATGCACCGACGAGGATGGCGCGGAGGAGGGGGTTGGCGCCAGATCTTCGACTACCATGTTCTCCATTGGGACGTCGTCGTTCTCCGGCTGCCTGCCGTCTAGCCGGTCGGCAGCAATGGCTGCCATCTCCTTGTGGTCCGTCATCCACCCGTCCCGAAGAGCGCTGGAGCGCGAGGAAGCCATGGTGGGCAGTAGTGGTGTGGACAGGAGAAAGGGAACGGATGCGGATGACTGCGGCTATGGCTGGCACAGCAGTTTATATAGCAATGGTGGGCGGGCGGAGGGACGGACGTGTGGCCCCAGAGTAGCCGCCTCGGCAACCGCATATCATTAATGTGGGTGGCAGATGGACGGACGGACGACACTTGTGTCATTTGAAGGCGGAGCAATCGCCTGCACCGGGAAGCGGGGCGGGCGGCGCTGACTGTTTCGGGCGGAAAGCGCGCGCGGGCGAGGAGATTACTTTACTTGGAGAGCATGACAATGGGGACCCACCAGGTCCATAGCCTCACGTACGCAAGTGCCTCCTTATTATATATATGTATAAAACTATACTCCCTCCGTCTAGGTGAATAAGTCATATTAGAAGATGCATCACGACCTAGGTGCAAGCAGATTGGTGGAAAAGAAGACTATTTCTCTCTTCTAAACACAACATTTAATCACAGCAGTTAAGAGGATGCCTTATTAGCTACCCATGCAGGCCATCCTAATTCATAGCATGCAAAGCACTTTTATTTCTTGCCTAATAACTGCATGGACGTGCTGCATGCATTGGTCCTTGCACGAGCAAAAAAAGGGAGGAAATGGGTTTCCACGGGAGACAACGAGGCAGAGGTGGAAGCGCTCGCTGGAGTTATTTATTTTGCTTCCCCCTGGTTTCCTGACATCACGGTCCCACACCATTGTCAACCTATGTAGTACTAGTCAATAAACAAGAGAATTGCACAAGAAGCGGCCGACAGCTGGGACCAAGCAGCTCGAGCAGTATTTGTGATTTTGAGGTGTGAGCACTGCAGATTTTTTTGATGTTTAGCCCAGATATTAATTTTTCTCCTCTGAACAACAACGAAAACATCGCTGCAGGTATTAACTGGGTGGGCTGTGGCCTGTCTAGCCCAGGCCAGATATCCAGCCCAGATATTAATTTTTTTCAAGCTGAAAATGGCTAGCCCAACTATACTTTTTTAGGAATACCCAGGCAAGGTCAAGTTGTTATTCTCCGCCCCGCTGGGCTGCAAATCTTTCCTAGGAGGGATGCATTAGGCTTAACAAAAAAAATGGGCTTTAAGAAATAATAAATGGGATGTAATTATAAAAACTGGGCAGTAACTATAAAAAATGCACCAAACACGTGATTACTTTATAAAATATTATTTTTGGATATTGAAAATTTTAATTTCATTAATTGTTGCGAGCGCAATGTTTCGTTGGATTTTTACGTAATATAAATTTATATTGAAATTGTATTTAATCTGACTAGAAATTTCGGGATAAAAATATTTCGGATCCCATCAAAATGTGGGAAATTTTATTGAATTCTGTTTTAACGGTTGGTTGAAATGGGCTGTACCTTTAACAAACCGTAAATGTGCTGTAGTAAATTCCATTAAAATTCAAAAATGGGCTACACATTCTTACAAATCTCAAATGGGCTATAAGTTCTCTGCCACACACTTCTGGCCTTACTAAGTTGACGCGTCCCCTAAAAAACAGAGTTGACGCGTATGCAAGGCTTTGTCAACTTATAGTCAACACACGGTTCTAGCAGCAGTGGCCATTGGATGTCCATCCAACGGATGCCGTGCTTCTTCTTCAATCTCGGATATTCTAGCTTCACCTGCCCAAAAAATGATTCCTCCCCCTGACATCTGGGGGCACCGTTTCGGAAGCTGACTTGTGGGCCTACTAAGTTGACGTACCAAGGAATTTGTCAACCTAGTCAATATAAACGATTCTAGCTACAGTGACCGTACGATGTCCATCAACGGCCGTAGTGCTTCTTCAACCTTTGATCTTCTTGCTCCAGTCGCCCAAAGCAGCGTCGGTCGTGCCGCCTGCTCCTGCCTCCCGTGGCCGACTGTGCTGCCGTGGAGGCCTCACCGCCCCCTACTATTCCCACCGCTGGCCAGGCCCTGTGGAGACGGCAGCCTCACACCGCAGCCGAACGAGTGAACCCTCATACTCCTCTCCGCGTGGGCATCCACTGCCGCGTCTTCACCGGCTCCGCGTCGTCCCCTTCCTAGGCCTCGCCGTCGTCCACCGCCCTAGTGCTCTCGGCGCGGCGTGGTCAACGTGGAAGGAATGACTTCCATCGGACGTGGACTATACGTGGAGAGGCTGACAGCTGGGTCCACGTGTTGGGGAACGTAGCAGAAATTCAAAATTTTCTACGCATCACCAAGATCAATCTATGGAGTAATCTAGCAACGAGGGGAAGGAGAGTGCATCTACATACCCTTGTAGATCGCTAAGCGGAAGCGTTCATGTGAACAGGGTTGATGGAGTCGTACTCGTCGTGATCCAAATCACTGATGATCCTAGTGCCGAACGGACGGCACCTCCGTGTTCAACACACGTACAACCCGGTGACGTCTCCTACGCCTTGATCCAGCAAGGGGAGAAGGAGAGGTTGGGGAAGACTCCATCCAGCAGCAGCATGACGGCGTGGTGGTGGAGGAGCGCGGGACTCCAGCAGGGCTTCGCCAAGCACTACGAGAGACGAGGAGGGAGAGGGGTAGGGCTGCGCCAACAGGGGAGGAACTTCATGTGTTAGGCTGCCCCTTTGCCTCCACTATATATAGGGGGAGAGGGAGGGCTGCGCCCCCACCTAGGGTTTCCACCCTAGGGGTGGTGGCAGCCCCAATCCCCATCTGGGGTGGCGGCCAAGTGGAGGGGGAGAGGGAGGCGCACTACGGGCTCGGGAGTCATGCATACATGACTGAGACAACTCTCCGGTCAATAACCAACAGCTGGATCTGGATACCCATGTTGGCTCCCACATGCTCCACGATGATCTCATCGGATGAACCATGATGTCGAGGATTCAATCAATCCCGTATTCAATTCCCTTTGTCCAGCGGTACGATACTTGCCCGAGATTCGATCATCGGTATCCCGATACCTTGTTCAATCTCGTTACCTGCAAGTCTCTTTACTCGTTCCGTAACACATCATCCCGTGATCAACTCCTTGGTCACATTGTGCACATTATGATGATGTCCTACCGAGTGGGCCTAGAGATACCTCTCCGTTTACACGGAGTGACAAATCCCAGTCTCGATTCGTGCCAACCCAACAAACACTTTCGATGACGTTTGGCACACCCAAAGCACTCCTACAGCATCCGGGAGTTGCACAATCTCATGGTCTAAGGAAATGATACTTGACATTAGAAAAGCTTTAGCATACGAACTACACGATCTTTGTGCTAGGCTTAGGATTGGGTCTTGTCCATCACATCATTCTCCTAATGATGTGATCCCGTTATCATCCACATCCAATGTCCATGGTCAGGAAACCGTAACCATCTATTGATCAACGAGCTAGTCAACTAGAGGCTTACTAGGGACATGGTGTTGTCTATGTATCCACACATGTATCTGAGTTTCCTATCAATACAATTCTAGAATGGATAATAAATGATTATCGTGAACAATGAAATATATACAATAATAACTAATTTATTATTGCCTCTAGGGCATATTTCCAACAGTCTCCCACTTGCACTAGAGTCAATAATCTAGTTCACATCGCCATGTGATTAACACTCACAGGTCACATCGTCATGTGACCAACATCCAAGAGTCTACTAGACTCGATGATCTAGTTCACATCACTATGTGATAAACACTCAAAGAGTTCTGGGTTTGATCATGTTATGCTTGTGAGAGAGGTCGTAGTCAACGGGTCTTGCCATATTCAGATCCCTATGTATTTCGCGAAACTTTATGTCATATCATAGATGCTGCTACCACGTTCCCCTTGGAGCTATTCCAAATTGTTGCTCCATTATACGTATCTGGTATCTCTACTCAGAGCTATCCGGATAGGTGTTAAGCTTGCATCGACGTAACTCTTTATGTTGAAATCTTTATCACCTCCATAACCGAGAAACATTTCCTTATTCCTCTAAGGATAATTTTGACTGCTATCTGGTGATATACTCCTAGATCACCTTTGTACCCTCTTGCCAGACATGTGGCAAGGCACACATCAGGTGCGGTACTTCAGCATGGCATACCGTATAGAGCCTATGACAAAAGCATAGGGGACGACCTTCGTCCTTTCTCTTTATTCTGCCGTGGTCAAGCTTTGAGTCTTACTCAACTTCACACCTTACAACTCAAGTAAGAACCCCTTCTTTGACTGATCTATTTTGAACTCCTTCAAAAACATGTGAAGGTGTGCGTTCTTTGAAAGTACGATCGGGCGTCTTGATCTATCTCTATAGATCTTGATGCCCAATATGTAAGCAGCTTTATCCTGGTCTTCCTTTGAAAAACACTCTTCAAACAACCGTTTATGCTTTCCAGAAATTCTACATTATTTCGGATCAACAATATGTCATCCACATATACTTATCAGAAATGTTGTAGTGCTCCCACTCACTTTCTTGTAAATACAAGTTTCTAGCAAACATTGTATAAACCTAAAAGCTTTGATCACTCCGTCAAAACATATATTCCGATTCCGAGATGCTTGCTCTAGTCCATAGAAGGATTGCTGGAGCCAGCATACCTTTTAGCATCCTTAGGATCGACAAAACCTTTTATTGTATCACATACAACTTTTCTTACGAAAACTTGGTAAGAAAACTTGTTTTGACATCCATCTGTAAGATTTCATAATCAAAAAATACAGCTAATGCTAACATGATTCCGACGGACTTAAGCATCGCTATGGGTGAGAAATTCTCATTGTAGTCAACTCCTTGAACTTGTGAAAAGACTCTTTCCCACAAGTCGAGCTTCATAGACGGTAACATTACCGCCCACGTCCATCTTCTTCTTAAAGACCCATTTATCTCAATGGCTTGCTGATCATCGGGCAAGTCCACCAAAGTCCATACTTTGTTCTGATATATGGATCCTATCTCGGATTTCATGGCTTCTAACCATTTGTCGGAATACGGGCCCACCATCACTTCTCCATAGATCGTAGGTTCATTGTTGTCTAACAACATGATATCTAAGAAAGGATTACCGTACCACTTAGGAGTAGTACATGCCCTTGTCGACCTACGAGGTTTGATAACAACTTGATCCGAAGCTTCATGATCACTATCATTAACTTCCTATTCAACAGAGGTAGGCACCACAGAAAACATCTTTCTGTGTTGCGTCACTCTCTGGTTGAAGTGAAGGTTCGACAACCTCATCAAGTTCTATCTTCCTCCCACTCAATTCTTTCAAGAGAAACTCCTTCTCGAGAAAGGACCTGTTCTTAGCGACAAACAATTTGCCCTCGGATCTGAGATAGAAGGTATACCCAATTGTCACCCTTGGGTATCCTATGAAGATGTGTTTGTCCTGCTTTGGGTTCGAGCTTGTCCGGCTGAAGCCTTAAGCATCGCAGCCCCAAACATTAAGAAACGACAACTTTGGTTTCTTGCCAAACCAATGTTCATATGACGCCGTCTCAACGGACTTAGATGGTGTCCTATCTAAAGTGAATGCAGCTGTCTCTAATGCATAACCTCAAAATAGTAGCGGTAGATCGGTAAGAGACATCATAGATCGCACCATATCTCATAGGGTTCGATTACGACGTCCGGACACACCATTAGCTTGTGGTGTTCCAGGTGGCTTCAACTGTGAAACAATTCCACAATGTCTTAAGTGATTGCCAAACTCATAACTCAGAAAATCCCCTTTTGATCAGATCGTAGGAACATGATCTTATTGTTATGATGATTCTTAACTTCACTCTGAAATCGCTTGAACTTTTCAAACGTTTCAGACTTGTGCTTCATTAAGTAAATATACCTATATCTACTCAAATCGTCAGTGAAGATGAGAAAATAGCGATATCCACCGCACGCTCCAATTCTCATTGGATCACACACATCTGCATGTATGATTTCCAACAAGTCACTTGCGTGTTTCATTGTACCTGAAAACGGGGTCTTAGTCATCCTGCCCATGAGGCATGGCTCGCATGTGTCAAGCGATTCAAAATCAAGTGACTCCAAACATCCATCGATATGGAGTTTCTTCATGCATCTTACGCCAATATGACCTAAGCGGCAGTGCCACAAGAAAGTGGTACTATCATTATTAACTCTACATCTTTTGGCATGAACATGTGTATCACCACAACCGAGATTCAATGAACCATTCACATAGGGTGCATGACCATGAAAGGTATTATTCATGTAAACAGAATAACCATTATTCTCTAATTTAAATGAATAACCGTATTGCAATGAACATGATCTAATCATATTCATGCTCAACGTAGACACCTGATAACATTTATCTAGGTTCAATACTAATCCCGAAGGCAGATGGAGCGTGCGATGGTGATCTCATCAACTTTGGAAACACTTCCAACACACATCGTCACCTCGCCCTTAGCCAGTCTCCATTTAGTCCGTAGCTTTTGCTTCAAGTCACCAGTAATAGCAACTGAACCGGTATCCAATACCCAGGTGCTACCAGGAGTACTAGCGAGGTACACATTAATAACACATATATACTTTGTTGAAGTTGCCAGCCTTCTTATCTACCATGCATTTGGGGTAATTCCGCTACCAGTGACCGTTCCCCTTACAATAGAAGCACTTAGTCTCGGGTTTGGGTTCAACCTTGGGTTCCTTCACTGGAGCGGCAACTGGTTTGCCATCCATGAAGTTTCCCTTCTAGCCCTTGCCCTTCTTGAAACCAGTGGTCTTGTTAAACCATCAACACTTGATGCTCCTGCTTGATTTCTACCTTTTGTGGTCTTAAGCACCGCGAAAAGCTCCGGGATCAACTCCATCCCTTGCATGTCATAGTTCATCACGAAGATCTAGTAGCTTAGTGATAGTGGCTAGAGAACTCTATCAATCACTATCTTATCTTGGAAGTTTAACTCCCACTTGATTTAAGTGATTGTAGCACCCAGACATTCTGAGCACATGCTCACTAGCTGAGCTATTATCCTCCATCTTGTTGGCAAAAGAACTTGTCAGAGGTCTCATACCTCTCAACACGGGCATGAGACTGAAATCCCAATTTCAGCTCTTGGAACATCTCATATGTTCTATGGCGTTCAAAACGTCATTGGAATCCTGATTCTAAGCCGTAAAGTATGGTGCACTAAACTATCAAGTAGTCATCAGGATGTGTCTGTTAGGTGTTCACAACATCCACAGACGACACTGTAGGGGTTTGCACATCGAGCGGTGCATCAAAGACGTAAGCCTTCTGTGTAGCAGTGAGGACACTCCTCGGACCATGGACCTAGTCTGCATCATTGCTTACAATATCTTTCAACTTGGTCTTTCTCTAGGAACGTATTGAAACAGGGAGCTACAACGTGAGCTATTTATCTACAACATATTTGCAAAGACAATTTAGACTATGTTCATGATAATTGAGTTCATCTAATCAAATTATTAAATGAACTCCCACTCAGATAGACATCCCTCTAGTCATCTAAGTGAAACATGATCCGAATTGACTAGGCCGTGTCTGATCATCACGTGAGACGGACTAGTCATCAACGGTGAACATCTCATGTTGATCGTATCTTCTATACGACTCATTTTCGACCTTTCGGTCTTCCGTGTTCCGAGGCCATGTCTGTACATGCTAGGCTCGTCAAGTCAACCTAAGTGTATTGCGTGTGTAAATCTGGCTTACACCCGTTGTATTCGAACGTTAGGATCTATCACACCCGATCATCACATGGTGCTTCAAAACAACGAACCTTCGCAATGGTGCACAGTTAGGGGGAACACTTTCTTGAAATTATTACGAGGGATCATCTTATTTAAGCTACCGTCGTTCTAAGCAAATAAGATGTAAAACATGATAAACATCACATGCAATCAAATAGTGACATGATATGGCCAATATCATTTTGCTCCTTTTGATCTCCATCTTCGGGGCTCCATGATCATCATTGTCACCGGCATGACACCATGATCTCCATCATCGTGTCTTCTTGAAGTTGTCTCGTCATCTATTACTTCTACTACTATGGCTAACACTTTAGCAATAAAGTAAAGTAATTACATGACGTTTATGTTGACATGCAGGTCATAAATAAATAAAGACAACTCCTATGGCTCCTGCCGGTTGTCATACTCATCGACATGCAAGTCGTGATTCCTATTACAAGAACATGATCAATCTCATACATCACATCCTTTTGGCCATATCACATCACAAGGCATATGCTGCAAAAACAAGTTAGACGTCCTGTAATTGTTGTTGCAAGTTTTTACGTGGCTGCTATAGGTTTCTAGCAAGAACGTTTCTTACCTACGCCAAAACCACAATGTGATATGCCAATTTCTATTTACCCTTCATAAGGACCCTTTTCATCGAATCCGATCCGGCTAAAGTGGGAGAGACAGACACCCGCTTGCCACCTTATGCAACTAGTGCATGTCAGTCGGTGGAACCAGTCTCACGTAAGAGTACGTGTAAGGTCGGTCCGGGCCGCTTCATCCCACGATGCCGCCGAATCAAGATAAGACTAGTAACGACAAGTAAATTGAAAAAATCAACGCCCACAACTGCTTTGTGTTCTACTCGTGCATAGAAACTACGCATAGACCTAGCTCTGATACCACTGTTGAGGAACGTAGCAGAAATTCAAAATTTTCTACGCATCACCAAGATCAATCTATGGAGTAATCTAGCAACGAGGGGAAGGAGAGTGCATCTACATACCCTTGTAGATTGCTAAGCGGAAGCGTTCATGTGAACGGGGTTGATGGAGTCGTACTCGGCGTGATCCAAATCACCGATGATCCTAGTGCCGAACGGACGGCACCTCCGTGTTCAACACACGTACAGCCCGGTGATGTCTCCTACGCCTTGATCCAGCAAGGGGAGAAGGAGAGGTTGGGGAAGACTCCATCCATCAGTAGCACGACAGCGTGGTGGTGGTGGAGGATCGTGGGACTCCAGCAGGGCTTCGCCAAGCACTACGAGAGACGAGGAGGGAGAGGGGTAGGGCTGCGCCAACAGGGGAGGAACTTCATGTGTTGGGCTGCCCCTTTACCTCCACTATATATAGGGGGAGAGGGAGGGATGCGCCCCCACCTAGGGTTTCCACCCTAGGGGTGGCGGCAGCCCCAATCCCCATCTGGGGTGGCGGCCAAGTGGAGGGGGAGAGGGAGGCGCACCAGGCATGGGCCTTAGGGCCCATCTGCCCTTAGGGTTTGCCCCCTCTTCCCCTTAGGCGCATGGGCCTTAGTGGGGAGGCGCCCCAGCCCACCTAGGGGCTGGTCCCTTCTCACACTTGGCCCATGTATGCCTCCGGGGCCCGTGGCCCTCCCGGTGGACCCCCGGACCCCTCCGGTGGTCCCGATACACTACCGGTGATGTCCGGAACACTTCCGGTGGCCAAAACCATACTTCCTATATATCAATATTTACCTTCGGACCATTCCGGAACTCCTCGTGACGTCCGGGATCTCATCCAGGACTCCGAACAACATTCGGTAACCGCGTACATACTTTCCCTATAACCCTAGCGTCATCGAACCTTAAGTGTGTAGACCCTACGGGCTCGGGAGTCATGCAGACATGACCGAGACAACTCTCTGTTCAATAAGCAACAGCGGGATCTGGATACCCATGTTGGCTCCCACATGCTCGACGATGATCTCATCGGATGAACCACGATGTCGAGGATTCAATCAATCCCATATTCAGTTCCCTTTGTCCAGCGGTATGATACTTGCCCGAGATTCGATCGTCGGTATCCCGATACCTTGTTCAATCTCGTTACCGGCAAGTCTCTTTACTTGTTCTGTAACACATCATCCCGTGATCAACTCCTTGGTCACATTGTGCACATTATGATGATGTCCTACCGAGTGGGCCCAGAGATACCTCTCCGTTTACACGGAGTGACAAATCCCAGTCTCGATTCGTGCCAACCCAACAGACACTTTCGGAGATACCTGTAGTGTACCTTTATAGCCACCCAGTTATGTTGTGACGTTTGGCACACCCAAAGCACTCCTACGGTATCCGGGAGTTGCACAATCTCATGGTCTAAGGAAATGATACTTGACATTAGAAAAGCTTTAGCATACGAACTACACGATCTTTGTGCTAGGCTTAGGATTGGGTCTTGTCCATCACATCATTCTCCTAATGATGTGATCCCGTTATCAACGACAACCAATGTCCATGGTCTGGAAACCATAACCATCTATTGATCAACGAGCTAGTCAACTAGAGGCTTACTAGGGACATGGTGTTGTCTATGTATCCACACATGTATCTGAGTTTCCTATCAATACAATTCTAGCATGGATAATAAACGATTATCATGAACAATGAAATATATACAATAATAACTAATTTATTATTGCCTTTAGGGCATATTTCCAACACCACAGCGGCAGCAAGGAAGTGCCTCCTTATTACGTGGAAAATAATGATTCCTCCACCTGACAGCAGGGACCCACCGGACGGGCCACCAGTATTTTGCGAAAAAAATCGTTTCCCCCTGACTGCTGGGACCCACTTGACGGGCCACCGTATTTCACGAAAAAAACGTTCCCCCCGCTGTTAGCTCGGACCCACCGGAAGTGCCTCCTTATTACGCACAAAAAAAATGAATACTCCCCCGGCTAGCTGGGACCCACCTTGCTGGGAGGCTGACTTGTGGGCCTACTAAGTTGACGGGGATGAAGGGCTTTGTCAACTTAGTCAATATGAACGATTCTAGATCTAGTGACCGTACGATGTCCATCCAACGGCCGTAGTGCTTCTTCAACCTCTGGTCTTCTTGCTCCAGCCGCCCAAAGCAGCGCCGGTCGTGCCGCATGCTCCTGCCTCCCGTGGCCGGCTGTGCTGCCGCAGAGGCCTCACCGCCCCTACTATTCCCACCGCTGGCCAGGCCCTGCGGCGACGGCAGCCTCACACCGCAGCTGAACCAGTGAACCCTCGTAGTCCTCTCCGCGCGGGCTTCCACTGCCGCGTCGTCCCCTTCCTAGGCCTCACCGTCGTCCACCGCCGTGGTGCTTTCCGCGCGGCGTGGTCAACGTGGTCAAGGAACGACTTCCATCGGAAGAGTACTATACGTGGAGAGGCTGACAGCTGGGTCCACGGCCACAGCCTAGTTTTTTTGTGATTTGCCAAGTAAGTTGCTTTGCCAGGCCTGTTGGGCTGCAAATCTTTCAAGACGAGGAGAGCTTTCATTCGGCTGGCCGAGAAAATGGCCCATCAGTAATGAGAAATGGGTTGTACATTTTTAAAACACATCAAACCGGCAGTTAGTTTCAAATATCTTTTTTTTCATTTCAAGATTTTAAATTACATTAATTTTTATGCGTGGAGAATTTGTTGGATTTTATATTGATATACATTTATTTTTAAAATCAGTTCGAATGTGAGTCAAAATTTCGGGATTAAAAACAGTTCGGACCGCACCGAAATATGCAAAATTTCGTATAATTTTTTAACCATTGCCACAATATGGGCTGTAATGCTAACAAAAAGAATATGGGCTCAAAAAAAACCTTAAGAATTAGCAAATGGGCTGTAAATTATTAAAAATAATGGCAGATGGGCAGTATGCTGTTTTACACAGATTTAAGGCTTTCCTAAAAAAAGGTTGATGCACAAGCACTGACTGTTGGATGTCCATCCAACGGCCGTCGTGCTTTTTCAATCTCTGCTCTTCCTGCTCCAACTGCTCAAACAAGCGCCGGCGGGACTGCTTGCTCCCTCCTCCTCGCGGCCGGCAGTGCTGCCGCGCAGGCCACACCTCCCGACCGTACTCCCATCGCTGGCCTAGCCATCCCTCTACTCACACACAAATGCTGTTATTCTCCGGCGACGGCAGACGAACCAGTAAACCCTTGTACAGTCGTACTCCCCTCCGCGTGGGAAACAACTGCCGAGTATTCCCTGCCTCCGTGTCGTCCTCTTCCTAGGCCTCGTCGTCGTCCACCGCCCTGGTGCTCTCGGGGCGGCGTGGTCAACGTGGTCTCGGACGTGGATTGTACGTGGAGAGGCTGACAGCTGGGTCTACGGCCGCAACAAGGAAGTGCCTCCTTATTACGCGGAAAATAATGGTTCCTCCACCTGACAGCTGGGACCCACTGGACGGGCCACTGTATTTCGTGAAAAAAATGTTTCCCCCTGATTGCCGGAACCCACCAGCTACATCTTCGCACGCAAGGAAGTGCATCCGAGCAAAAAAAACGATTCGCCCCCTGACTGCTGGGACCCACCAGCTACATCTTCGCAGGCAAGGAAGTGCCTGACAGTCGGGACCCACCTGGTCGAAGCGTACGTAGCGTTGTCATTCTGGTCTCGAACGTGTACGTACATACTGCTCGATGTAGAGGCGTGCACGTGTTGTAGTAAGGCGCACACGTGTCGTAGTAGAGGCGCGCACGTAGCATGTACATGTACGTACAACGGCCAGGGTGCAAGAAATAAAATACAGCCACGTATGTGTACATACGGGTGGGGTCTCGAACGCCTACTCGCGCATACGTACGGCCAGGGCTCGTGTACATGGCTGGGTCGGAACGGAGAAACATCATCGGGGAGGCAACGGAATGCGTCGTGTTCATGGGGAGGCAACGGAATGCGTCGTGTTCATGGGGAGGCAACGGAACGCGTGGGAGCCAACCGGCTGGGTCGAAACGGAATGCGTGGTCATGTTCATCGGTAGGGCTTGGACGGAACATGCGATGGAAACGAGGCCTGGCGTACCGCACAACAGAGGAAACAGACCTCCTACGTTCGGAACGGGGTCCTGTTGATCGGGAGGGGTCTGGCGTACCGCAAAACGGAGGAAACGGACCTCCTATGGTCGAAACGGAGGTCCTGCTCATCGGGAGGGGTGTGGCGTACCGCAAAACGGACGAAACAGACTTGTGTTGGAGCGCTACGGTCAAAACGGGGGTCCTGTTCAACGGGAGGGGTGTGGCGTACCGCAAAACGGGACTCCATGGGATACAGTTCATCTCCACCGCCGACCCCCTCCAGCCTCCACGAGCTACTGTTCATCCACCATCGACCTCCTCCAGCCTCCACCTGCGACTGTTCATCCACGGGCTCCTGTTCATCCAGTCTCCACCGCGCGCTACTCCACCGGCTACTGTTCAACCAGCCCTCTCCACGGGCTCCTGTTCAACCACCCCTCCACGGGCTACTGTTCATCCTGCCCTCCACAGTCTACTGTTCATCCTGCCCTCCACGGGGTGGTCCTGTTCATCCAACCCTCCACGGGGTCCTGTTCATCCAGCCCCAACCGGCTCGATCGATCGGGGTCCTGTTCATCTAGAGGCAACACCACGGGGTCCTGTTCATCCACCCCACCGGGAACTGTTCATCCAACCCCTCCTCCCGCAATGCTCACTGTTCATCCAGAGGCAGCATCGATCGGCTTCAGTTAGCAGCAGTAGCGAAGGAATCGCTCGATCGGGTTCAGTTAACAGCCATCGATCGATCGCCCGGGTTCAGTAACGCGTAGCCTGTAGTGCAATCGCTCGGGTTCAGTTAGAGCCCAACGCCTCGCTCGGGTTCATTTAGAGCCAACGCCTCGCACGCACGCGCGTACGTGTACAAGAGAAACGCGCATCGCTCGGCCCCCGACCTCCCACCGTAACCGGGAACTCCCTGAAATTTTCCTCGCCCTCGCTTCTACCGTGGTTTTTTTCGTCATGGACGGCCCAAAGAATGTCATGCAGCTATGTCTCCGGCCCGCCCAGGTCGAAAAGCCCATTTTCTGTCATGATTTTTTGTCATAGAAGTAGGAGCCCACCACATCTATGATGATACCGGGTTTTGTCACAATTATCGTCATAGAAGTGTCATATGTATGACAGATTTTTTTTTCGTTCGGCCCAAAATGTCACGTATGTGTCTTTTTTTTGTAGTGATGATTGCGTTGGAGGGCAGGTTCGACAATACCTGGCAGGTTCTTCAGGGATCTCACTGCAGCGATCCTGTGATGGTTCCTTCTCTTTGGGTGTCCACATCCCGTGCCGATACCCATCGGGCGCTACGGTTCTAGCTGTACTAGCGATGTTATATGTATGATAGTATTCGAGGTGTATTAGTGATAATATTCGATGATGTACGGACACAAGAGATGATGTAGTTTTTCTTATAATTGAATGCATCCTAATTTGAATACTACTTTATTTTGCGATTTGATTTTGCTTATTGAATGCTCAAATTGGAAAACTACTCCTACTTTGAATGCTAAAATTGGAGAGCACTATGCAAGGCGTATGCATATGATTAGTTGATAGCTTATAGGGTTTTTGTTTTCGCAGAAATCTAGGAGCCCCCCGTTGTCCCCGTCACCGACCCCCTCCGACCTCGAGGTGAGACTAGCCAAATCCTTTTTTATAAAGATAATTAAGCGATATTTCGGGTTGACTTTAAGTCTGTCGAGTCTCCACCATATATGAGAGGACGGAGAAGCCCGACTATTGTCATGGGGGTCGTTTCTCCTTCTTCTCCGGGTGCTAGACCTTTGTTATGCACTAGGGGAAGAAGGAGTAACGACAATCACCGACGGTCGCAAATGTCAGAGAGGAATTAGCGAGGGAGAGTTCCACCATATATATATGAGAGGACGAAGAATCCCGACTGTTGTCGTGGGGGTCGCTTCTCCTTCGTTCCCGTGTGCTAGACATTTTGGTGTAACGCACTCGGGGACAAAGTGAGGAGCGACCATCACCGAGAGTCGAATATATACACCACGTGAGCTGAGAGTTTTCAAGACAGACCGATAGTCAACCCGTGATGAATAATAATGATCTAATTTAGTTTTTGTAGTACATATATTTAATTGTACAAGTTTAATCTTTGAATTATGAACGTAGAAAATGTCGTCATCAGACGACGAAAGTCTCTCGGGGGAGTGCAGCTAGTGCCACGACGGTCGAGGTCTGTGCGACAGGCCTCACCTGGACGATGATCGGCGCTTCAGCATTAAGCTCGAGGAGACCTTCGATGTTGAAACGGTACGCAACGACGACAAGTGTTTTTTCGTAATTAATCATGACTACAACTATTTCAATCTGTAATTTTCATCTTTTACAATTCGAGTAGCTTATCCCATGCCATGCAAGGCGCTATGTTTTGGAGAGGATGGGTTTTGAAGACCATGAAAGTTTCGAAACAAAGAAAATTCACCTAAGGACTTATCATGATGTGGATTTTGAAGTAAAGCTGTACAATTCTGAGAGTGTCACCAATTTTGGTTGCAAAAAAGGGAAGCACTTTGCAAGATGTATGGTTTTGATGAGGGTATGCTTGTCACCATGGATCTTGGTGATCCTGAAATCGAGCAAGACAATATGGACATTTGGGTCCTTTTGATACGCCTCCAATTCTACCGCTATGTGAGTTTCTCAAACATAGTTATTAGCTAATTTATATTGTTTATTTCAAAATAGTTGACAACTTATTTCCATTGACAACTTATTTTCATTCTTCAAAGAATGTGTGGGAGATGGTAGAAAAAAGCCACTACACCGATGGCTCTGAATTAACTTACAAGGAGAAAAATCATCTGGTCGGATTTTGTACTGACATTGAGAATTACAATATCTACAATCAAACTCCTCAACATTATGGTCAATGCGTGCCACTAGTGCATGTGTTGAACTACGGTAACTACCATGGAGATACTCTGGTAAGATTTTTACTATTACGATATCCGTGCATCTTTTGCATACTTTTAAAACTAGTACATCATTGCTCACTATGAAGTTATTACTATGTTTTTCAACAGATAATCCCAGAGAATTGTGTGCCTCATTTGATGTATCAGAAAGGTAGCCTTAATGTTTTGAACATACAGCCTGGTCATCCTACGAATCTCAACTGTCCATACCAGATTTCTAAAAGGAATAGAGACATGCAAATTAAAGGATGGAAAAATGTATGGACAATCGTAAGGAGGTTCTTGGAAGCAAAAGGAAGCGAAGCGCAAGAATTGGAGACAGGATGATCTCCATTCTCCATAATGGAGAGTCAGGGTCTATATTGTTTTATGCTATTTTACCTTAAAGAGGGTATTTAGGTCCTACCTAATACTGATGATCATGTGCTAAGAACAATTAAGTAGGGTTGGTTCGATGACTATGAGGATGATGATCGTATGACTTGTTATTAATAACGAGTAGAAGTTGTATGATGATGATTAGTAGACTTGTTATTATATATGATGATGCATAATGCGAGCATGAAGAGTTATTATATATTAGCGGGTGAAATGAACATGGATTGGATTGAAGTGAAGACAACATGCATGTGATGCATGTCGAAAGTAGTACAATCCAAACTTGATCAAGGTAGGATTAGTATTACTTTCGGCATGCACCACATGTTGCCTCACTTCAATCTAAGTCATGTTTAGGCATAGCAGTAGCAGTAGCACGGATATAAGAGAGGACACAACTCTATTAATTAGCTACCTATACCAACCTAAATTAACCGCCAAAACCCCTAAACCATCCTCCTTTCAAAAAAAATCAGCCCCTGAAATGCTGACGCGTGGAAGCTTATTGGTCCCGGTTGATGCTGCCAACCGGGACCAAAGGCCCTCGTGCCTGAGCTCACCGGAGCAGCCACGTGGAGGCCCATCTGTCCCGGTTAGTAAAAGAACCGGGACTAAAGGCCTAGGGCATTAGTAATGACCCTTTAGTCCCGGTTCCCCAACAGCGACAGATGGGCCTTTTGAACCGGGACAAATGGCCCTTTTTCTACTAGTGGGGGTGCCCCCCGTTGTGTTGTGCCCCCTCCATCATGTATTTTTTTCACTTTATCTCTCTTCCTGTGTCCCCCTGTTCTTCTGCTTCACTTGAACCCTATCTTGTATTAGGCTGCAAAGTCTATAGGCAAAAAATAATACAATTCAGGTGGGAACCCCCCCCCCCCCCGGGGGAAATTTCAAAAAAAAAACACTTTCGCCCATTTTTTGACCTAACGGTGTTAAATGGAATATGAAAGGACAAGTTTATCCTTGGTTCTGGCTGCAAAAACTCCTCGAAGCAGGGTGGTGGGGATGGCTCAAAATAGCGTACGTGGTTTCTGTCCCATTTGTACACATTCAATCACCAAGTTGTAGTTGTACATACGTGGTTCGTGTCCTAGGCTGCTGCTATATATACATATACTTTGTAAGACCGTGGATTGAAGCGATAAAGTAAAATCACCACTCAGGATACATACGTGTGGCAATCAGCCGAAGTCTCGTATGCGTCTGTGCATTTGAGTATCCAGCCAAAGGTTGTTGTGTACGTATGTGTTTATTTTTTACTTTTTTTGTACGTACGTCGGTACGTGCTTGGAGATCACTAGATTAGCGAGTTGAGGCCAATTTTGCATTGCAGTGCATCGGGCTTCGTAAGGTGAGTCTCGACGTAAAGTATCTCGCCGGGTTGAGCCGACTTGGGACAGAAACCAAGACAACCAACGTTGCTTCACTTAGTCGTCGTTCGATAGCGTCGCCGGAAAGTACTCGATGGCGGGTCTGGCCCAACAACGACCAAGGCGCAGCGGACGGGAGTGGACGAGTGTTGAGCGAGCCCGTGATCGAGTGTTGGTTTTAGAATGCCAGATCCATTCACCCAAGCAGTACGTGCATTGCTAGCTCAAAAACACATGCAGCTACAGTGATTCTTTCGGGGCCGCCGCCCCGACATCCACCGCTCCGTCGCGCCCAGCGCAATCAATCGGCACCACCTTCTGGGGCCGCTGCCCCGACATACCACCGCTCCGCTCGAGCAGCAACGCCGCCCAACCCGGCTGCCCGCAGCCCACGCTGCTCAGGGCAACCACTCGCAGACCACGAACGTCGCACCGACATACCACCGCTCCGCTCGAGACTTCTGTGGCAACGATGATGGTGGGAGCGACGTCGGCGACGCGGCAATGGTTGCGATAGTCGGCTCTTCTCCGGCGTGTCCGCGGTTTTGCCTCGGTTTGCTTGCTGCTGTGGAGTCGAAGCTGCGGCGGCGGGGCCCTGTGGTGTACGATGACTGGCTGCAGGTGGCCCATTCGGCGATCGTCCGTGGCGCCAGCCGTGCCTGGTTTTGTTCTTCTGAGTTCTCCGCCAGAGTCGGAGCTACGTGGTCTGGCTGCAGGTCGACTTGTCGTCGATTAGGATGGGCTTTGCCCTGTGTGTTTCAATCTATGGGAGTGGGCTTCGCCCTTGTTGTTCCGGTTTTTGCCCAGTTTTCCGTAATTAACTGGGCAATTCTCTTCTGCTTATTTAATAGATGAGGCAATCTTTGCCTCCGTTTCGAAAACAAAAACACATGCAGCTTGATTAACTTTTCCCTAGAAGCAGAACGTGCTCATCTCTAGCCGTGTATGTATGAACGTACTTGAGCGTTGAATCTTGCTTGTGCTAGCTTGGCGAATAGAACAAACATGTCAAAGAAAATGGTTGACTAGATGTTCAAGGGCAGAATTGTCATTTCATGTGCCATTTAACACTGTTTGCACAAAAAATGGATGTAAGTGTTATATTGGGAATAAAATTTAAAGGTTGTGTTAGATAGGGAAGAATTATTTTTTTAGTGTCAAATAGGGAATAAAGTTTTTGGACAGTGTTAAATAAGGAATTCTCTCATGAAAGAACTATTTTTTCCAGTTTTTGCATGGCTGTCTGGTGTCCTGTTGTGCACTATCAAGTGTGACTGGATAAGTAAAGCCGAAAAGGAAAATGCTATTTGAAAAGGAAAATAAGTACCTTTATTTTTTCTAATCTGTGGAGAAATATCTGGTATCATGTTGTATAGTAATTAAACTCAGTGCAAATCTGATTTGAGTCAATGGGCCAAAGAAAAGAAGGAACAAATTTTAAGATATCTCTAAACTAATTTATTAAGTTAAGCTCTTTGTGCTACCTAAATAAGTTCTAACTATTTTTTATGCTTTTTCATTCGCCCCCCTCTATATGCCAAAGAATTCCACAGTCCGAACAATAAAGCATCAAGCTATAACTCAATTAGCCATGGATTGTCACATGGCGCGGCGTGACACCGCGCCTCCGCACAACTAGTACTTACCAAAGCACCAAAGTAGTCATAATCCAGACCATTAGATAGAAATTATTTTGATTTCTTAGAAATAACGATTACCGATTACACGTATGCACTAGCAGATTAGATTCTTGAGTCACCAAACTTTAAAATTGTACTGTGTTCTTTAATGTCAATTGTTTTTATGACTAGAAGTCAAAGTATGTCGAGCCTCTGTTCTCACCGCATGTGGTCGTAATTATACTTGTCACTCCCAGATATAATCTCAAATTTCATGGGATTCTATGTGTATCTTTTATTGATGAGTTGCATTTCATATTGCATTCCACCCACCACATTTGCTTCTTCTCCAGGCTATATATAGTTTCAGAACATCCCCCCTACACAACTATACATCAAGCTAGGAATAAGACACACTATCTCCATCACAGTCTTTTGCGTTGCTCGATGAGTTACGCCCAAGTGTATAGTTAGGAATGGGAGGTTATTTTAGCCCAATGATAGCAAACACCACAAGGGCACTAGCAAGGAATGAGGATAGAGACAGATAGGAGAGCAAAGAAAAAGGGTGCTTCCTCACAAAAGGGGGTGTTAGCTATAATTCAATTGGGTTAATTATCCTTTTGCCCTCAGTGGTGTCCATGTGCTCAGTTTTGCCTTCAGATGCGAATTGTCCTCAGTTTTGCCCCTAGTCCATGCACAACAACTATGACGAGGCCAAACGGCCATATTTGAGTCCATTCCATCTGCCGGCGTTAGTGGTTGTGGGTCCGGAGCTGACATGTAGGCCCGTGTAACTAAATCTCCAAATCATTCTAGCTCACCCTGCCCATCCGCCGGCCGGCTGTCCTGCGCCGCCGCCGCCTCCACCTGCGCCGGGGCCAGCACCTGCCCCGCCACCAGCTGCACGGCCTGCTCCGCCGCTACCGTCCTACGCCTACACTCCACGGCTACCTGCGACGCCACGGGTGGGGCGCCCGCCACCTTCTCAACCCGCGGCGCGGCCTCCTTCCGTGCGCCCAGCCGGAGCGCTCAAAGGTGGGGGGCTGCTGGAGCTATTTGAACTAGGAGGAAGAACCCTAGGGAGAAATGGCGAGCAACGGCGACCCTGGAGTATTTGGCGAGGCAGGCATCGGGCCGGAGATCCGCCGCGTCCACGACTGGGTTCCCGAGGGGTAAGTCTCGTCTCTTGTTTAGATTGAGCTTAGTTGTGCATTTGAACACTCGATTCGAGTAGGTTTGCCCAAATAGTGTGCTGATTGCGTCTCTATTTTTCGCCGGTTAGGATGGAGTTGCGGTCTGCTTTCATGGTGCACATTAGAAGGGACCGGTACATGTTCGATGCAAAGGATAAGAAGAAATACCAAGGAGGTTTTGCTTATCGGTTGCCAATGGCTAGTAATTGGAGTTTCAGACAATTTGGGGAGGTAATTTGTAGCCAATATCCTTGGGGTTTGCTTGATGAAGTGGTATACAAATACTATGATGGGGAAAAGAAATGGGTGACAGTTAGTAATGATGAAGAGCTAGCTACCATGTTTGTTAGGCATAAAGAGAAAGATAATTTTCATGTGAGGCTGCAAGTTGATGTGCTTGAGCAGGCATTTGGACCTAGAATGATGGGTGCAACATCTCGGGGAGAACCAAGTCGTCGTAATGGCATCTCTAGCCAAAACAGTTCAGTTGGTGCACGACGACGTGGTGGCTCGACAAGTGTGGGCAAAAGCAGTAGGGTCCCCCTTGAAGTGGAGCCTGATGACTACAATTCTGGGGTTGATGAAGAGAAGCTATATTCTGATGTTATCCGGAATTTACGACGGGCACCTCGGACTGAAAACCAAGATGAGGCTCACAATGCAGTCCGTGTGGATGATGACGCGGTGGGTGAGGACGAAGACCTTGCAGCTGTTGAATGGGACCCTTTGAACCCTCATATGGAAGAAGGTACATTTTTTTCCATCCATGAATGAGTGTAGAAATGCACTTGTGACATACTGCATCAAGGTAGAACATACTTTCAAAGTTGACAAGAGCGATCAAGTACGTTACAGAGTGCACTGTCCGACTGAGGGTTGTCCATGGAGGCTGCTCGCATCTAAAATGCGAAATAGCACTAATGTTAAGGTCAAAGTGAACACTTTTAAGTACATGTGCCAGTAATCAACCCTTAGGAAGGATACAATCAGTAGAGCCAAGTCAAGATGGGTGGCAGAAGAAGTAAAGAAGTGGGTGAAAGAAAACCAGCAAGTGGGTCCAAAGGAATTGCAGAGGAACATCAAAGATAAGTTCAAGATAGATTTACCATACATGAGGTTGTTCAATGGTAAACAACATGCTATGGATTCTATTTATGGTAACTGGCAGGAAAGTTTTCAATTGTTGTATTCATTCAAAACTGAAGTGGAGAGGACAAGCCCAGGTAGTATTGTAGATATTGATCACCACACCGTGGAGTACACATTCAGGGGAGTGACAAAGACCAAGGAATGCTTTAGGAGGGTTTTTGTCTGCTTTGAGGCTTGTCGCCGGGGTTTTTTGGCAGGCTGCAGGCCTTATTTGGCTATTGATGCCACTTTTCTCACAGGGAGGTTTAAAGGACAATTAGTAGCAGCTTTTGCAGTTGATGCACACAATTTGTATTTCCAGTTGCCTACGGTGTGCTGGAGACAGAGTCTGAGGAGAGCTGGACTTGGTTTTTGCATAATCTACGCCGGGCTATTGCACATCCCAATGGGTTGGTCATTCATACAGATGCCTGTAAAGGTTTAGAAGTGGCTGTGGACAATGTGTTCCCTGGAGTAGAGCATAGGGAATGCATGCGTCACCTTGCTGCAAATTTCATGAAGAAATTCAAAGGAAAGGTGTATACCGGCAATTTATGGCCAGCATCTTTGACTTGTAGTGTGAAGAAGCACAACTACCACTTGAGGCAGTTATACATGAATCCCAAAGTGAAATAATACTTGGAAACACACCACTCCAAGTTATGGGCCAGAAGCCAATTCAGTGAAGTGAGCAAAGTTGACTATGTGCACAATAATCTAGCAGAGTCTTTCAACTCAACGATCCAGAAACTAAAGGGTCATTATGTGGTGGATTTGCTTGACATGATAATGATAGAATACATGCAGAAATTTCATTATCGTGCAGGAATAGCCGAGGCAAAATTCATGGGCCACATTATCATCCCTGTCGTGATGAATGAACTGAAGCAGAAGACAACAGGCTTGGAAATGAACATGACTCTTTGCTCTGGTACCACAGCAGAGATATCATATTTGGATAAAGAGAAGAGGGAATGGAGATATCCAGTGGATTTAGAAGCTAGAACTTGCAGTTGTAGGCAATGGCAGATAACTGGGTTGCCATGCATTCATGCCTTGTTTTTCATCACTTCTCTCCCAGGTCCAGCAGGGAACATACAGCAGTATGTGCATGATTACTACTCTGTCGCAAGGTTCAAAGCCACATATGCTTATGCCTTGCCTTCCATGGAGGGAAAACAACAATGGGACATGGTGGACCCTGGATTCAAGCTTTGCGCTCCAGTTCTGAAGAGATCAGCAGGTAGACCAAGGAAGAGTCGAATCAGACCTCGCAACGAAGGAGCTGGACTTGGAGCGAGGAAGCATAAGTGCACAAGGTGTGGTGGGTCTGGTCATTTCAGTAAGTATTGTGATAACACAGTAGAACCAGCGTTCGGGGAGAGTTTTGATGAAGGCTTCGATGAAAATATTGGCCAGCAGCCGGTTGCCTCAACGGATGATGAAAATGATGGTCAATAGCCGGTTGCATCACATGAGGATTTTGACGAGGTTCCAAATGATGATGGTCAACAGCCGCATGATTTTGACGATGATCCAAAATATCCTCCAAATAATGATTCAAGTGAGGCTCCAAATGGTGATCCAAGTGAGGCTCCAAATAGTGATCATGGTGATCCAAGTGAGGCTCCAAATGGTGATCATGGTGATCCAAGTGAGGCTCTAAATGATGATCCAAGTGAGGCTCCAAATGGTGACCAACCTTCTATTGTTGTGAGTTCTGCTAGGTATGTAAATCTTGCAAGGGTCAAATACTACTATACATTTATCACTTGACATGATCTCATTACCCTTTATGTTTTGCATAGCTCTATGATAGGTTTGAAGAAGACGCGCAAGGTACCGAGAACCAAGAGAAGAAGAGAAGAAGCAATGAGCACAAGGTGCACGAGGAGCAAAGTGATGGCAAGAAGCTCAAGGAACAGAAAGAAGCCCCAACGCTATATATGAATAATTATGAAACATTATGAATAAGGGATGATGTTGTATTATCAAACATTATGAAAAATTTATCACTTGACATGTTGTATTTCTGTTGGATGATGTTGGACCTATGTTAGAAGTATGTTTGACATGATGTTTAAATATGTTGGATGATGTTTGAATGAGCACATGGTTTTTCCTTTTTTTTGAATTTTGTTTTGCTCATTTGAATTCTAGTCAAACCTAACTTTGACCAAGATTTAAACAAGTCTAAAACATCAAAATGAAAAACTAAGCCTGGATCCTTCTTAGTCAATCCAAAATGAAGCTATGGTGAGGTTTTTGAAATTTTCATGAAAAATGTGCTAAAAAGAGGGGTCCAAAGGTAGGGTAAACGGCCTCATTTGTAACCAAGGTTTTTTTTCGACCTTGTCTAAATCAGCTAAATAACTTTCCTACACATATATTCTATATATACAGACTATGTGCGCTGGTTTTTACATTTTTTGATTTTTTTTATTTTGTTTTACTCATTTGAATTCTGGTCAAACTTAACTTTGACCAAGATTTAAACAAGTGTAAAACATCAAAATGAAAAACTAAGCCTGGATCCTTCTTAGTCACTCCAAAATGAAGCTGTGGTGAGTTTTTTGAATTTTTCATGTTCATTTCCCCAAAACACTTCTCTTCACTTCATACAAGAGAGTTTGAGATACTCGAGATATCACACAATACACATGAACTTATCATTTAAATGTATGTAAACCTTGTTTATCAACTTAAATCGTTAGTATATGACATAAGAAGACTATGTGCGCAGGTTTTTTATTTTTCTGATTTTTATTTAATTTATTATGCTCATTTGAAATCTGGTCAAACATAGCTTTGACTGCTCCAAACCCCTCCCAAACCCCGCTAACCCTAGCGCTGAACAAGGACCGTTCATCTAACCCTAGCGGCGATCAAGGGCCGTCGATCTAACCCTTCTAGAAGGAATCTGCGGGGAGGAGGGGGGCGATCCGCGAGATGCAATCTGATTGGCTGGGAGATTGTTTTCTTAACAAATACCAGGCGCGCTGGATGGACCGTTGGGCCGTCTCGTTGTCTGGGCTTGAGACCGCGGTAAATAGCCCATCTCAGCTTTTCCAGGCCTTGCATGCATGGGAGGCGGCGACGTGGGTTTGCATGCGTGGGAGGTGGCGACGGGCATGCATGCGAGCGAGGCGAGCGAGGCGCGCTAGGCGAGCTAGGCTAGCGAGGCGAGCTAGGTGGTTCAGGGCAGCGAGTCAGATGCACCGCCCGGTCAAAGAGTTATGCAGTGATTCAGATGCACGCACGCGCCCCATGCATCATTTTCGTGCAAAAATTGAAGAGTGCAAAACGTAACGGATACACACACGCGTTCGGATTCACACACACACCGTTCTCGTCCTTTCTCTCTTCCTCTTCCACCCACAGACCTATAAATGGGGTGCCTCTCTTCCTCTCCCACCCACAAGCCAGATCCGATCCATTCTCTCCAACTTCAAACACCCAAGCGACCGAGCCCTCCCCAAGCGAGACCAAGTGAAGATGCAGTTCAACAGGCCGACCTTCAACCGTCCGACTGTCGTGCCGGAGCTGCGCTACCCACCGGGCGTGCTCGTGGAGAGGGAGCTCCGTGTGTGGTCTATTTCAAGGTGGAGGGGTTCCGTCGAACTCACCCACGCCTTCCTCAGAGCCGGTTATGCCCACCTCCCACGGGGCTCGCCAATGATGTTCACCCTCAACGAGGTTTGTGACCGCGGCGGCATCCTCCTACTGCTCACGGCCACCTTCACCACCCCGTTTGACGCGCGCGAGCTCCTCGGCCAAGTCTTTTGGTGCGGCTGCAAGGCCATCTTCTTCACTGTCTATAACATCTACACCAACTACGAGAGCATCTTCACCACTCCAGGCCAGATGCACTCCCTTCCCTACGACGAGGAGGAGGAGGTGTGAAGATGAAGATGGTGTTGAAGGGGCGCGCGCGGCCAAGGTGGAGAAGGAGGTCAAGAAGAAGATGTTCAAGCCCGGAGTCAAGCTCGTCATGTTTCGTTTTTTTATTTTGTTGCTTTTCTATGCCATGCCGTGTCGTGTCATGTTTCGTCATGTGTCCGTGAACTGTCTGTGAACTTATTATTGTAATGGTACAGTGTGTTGCATCCTATGTTATTAGGGTTTATTATGTGTGTTAAAAAATGTTCGTGCTCAAACATATCATTTCTTCCCTAAACCAAGTCATGAAGTTCGAGAACTTGTGCTTTTCATTAATGAAAACCCTAATGAAAATTGGAGGGGGTGAGAAGCCCTCTGTTTCATTAAAAAAATAAGTCATGAACTAACATGCAAATTTATTCCCTTTAAATCCTAAACCAAGTGTTGCTCTAACCAAAATCATGTGGCAGTGCAAACATACATTTTCAACCTTCCATCCCTCCAAAATTTCAGTGCAAAACAAAGGAAACCCACTCTCACGCGTGTGCAAACATTCACGGTCTCACTATTTTTTTTGACAAGTTTCACAGTCTCACTATGTATACCTTCCTTCCCTACCCATGTCAAAGTCTTGCCATCTGTCCTAGTGGTTACCAGCGCAGCCCTAAACACCACAAACCCACGCGGTCCTGGGTTCGAGTCCCCAGCCGCACCAATTTTTTGTGCATTTTCCACCCTTCATTTTTTAGACAAATTATTTTTATCTCAATGTAATGCCCTTAAAAATGTTCATTTATTTTGGCACCAGGTGTAAACCTCTACCAGGGCTGAGGCACATTTTCCATGACATTTTGGTCTTTGATTTAAATCACGGTGTATTTGAATTGGATTAATTAACAGCTTCAAAAAATTTCTAACCTTAATTGTTTGTCTCTAGAATAATTCAATTAGCTTCCACAAAAAGTTTCAGCATTATGATTTACTGCCTAAATTAAACAAGAACAGAAAACAGAAAAATACGCAAGAGAACCCCCGAATGGGCCTAATTGGATGCAGTTGGCCCATTAGTCTAGCCTGCACTTGGCTCTATGCTCTGAATTTGGCCCAAGAGCAACCTTTTTTTTGACAGAAAGGCGGAGCAGAGAGCTTCATTTCATTGATCAAAAGTTACTGAATTCCTCATTTCTTCTCCTTTTTTTCAACATATTTAAATGTTGGTCACTTCTTCTCTTCTTTTTCAACATTTAAACAACTTTGACCAACATTTAAACTAGGTGAATTTCTCACACAATTTCAAGATTACAAAGTCCTCCATAATTCATGCCTTTCCATACATTTTCAACATTACAACCAGTGCGATTACCATACATACAAATGCACAAAAGTATTTGCAAATAGGTATTGGTAGTGCTTGATCTTCAAGCTTCCTAACCTTCTTCTTCAACATCCTAAGCTCAACAGCTAGCTCTCTGTCAGTGTGTGCTTCGCCCTCCATCTCTTCTTCCGGAGCTCGTGCTGCGGCCACTGCCGTTCATGGCAGCATGCGCAACCATTCTTCGTGCTCTTCTTGCAGTTCATTCATCAGAGTCTTGGCCAGAGCATCGACCCAAAGAAAGAAGCATGTAACCTGCATGAACACCAAACAAATCAACCCATTGCTCAAAGATCCCGACCACAAAAATGGTGCAATTTCCCCGATTCTTACCCCACTCTCGCTGCACACGTAGAACGGACGATTCTGGTTCCTCGGTGTGTGAGTGATAACCCACAATTATAGGGGATCGCAACAGTTTTTAAGGGTAGAGTATTCAACCCAAATTTATTGATTCGACACAAGAGGAGCCAAAGAATACTCTCAAGTATTAGCAGCTGAGTTGTCAATTCAACAACACCTGGAAACTTAATATCTGCAGCAAAGTATTTAGTAGCAAAGTAATATGATAGTAGTGGTAACGATAACAAAAGGTAACAGTAGTAAAAGTAATGTTTTTGGTATTTTGTAGTGATGATAGCAATAGCAACGAAAAAGTAAATAAGCGAAGAACAATATATGGAAAGCTCATAGGCAATGGATCGGTGATGGAGAATTATGCTGGATGCGGTTCATCATGTAACAGTCATAACCTAGGGTGACACAGAACTAGCTCCAATTCATTGATATAATGTAGGCATGTATTTCGAACATAGTCATACATGCTTATGGAAAAGAACTTGCATGACATCTTTTGTCCTACCCTCCCGTGGCAGTGGTGTCCTTACGGAAACTAAGGGATATTAAGGCCTCCTTTTAATAGAGTACCGGAACAAAGCATTAACACATAGTGAATACATGAACTCCTCAAACTACGGTCATCACCGGTAAGTATCCTGATTATTGTCACTTCGGGGTTAACAGATCATAACACATAATAGGTGACTATAGACTTGCAAGATAGGATCAAGAACACTCATATATTGATGAAAACATAATAGGTTCAGATCTGAAATCATGGCACTCGGGCCCTAGTGACAAGCATTAAGGATAGCAAAGTCATAACAACATCAATCTCAGAACATAGTGGATACTAGGGATCAAACCCTAACAAAACTAACTCGATTACATGATAGATCCCGTCCAACCCATCACCGTCCAGCAAGCCTACAATGGAATTACTCACGCACGTCGGTGAGCATCATGAAATTGGTGATGGAGGATGGTTGATGATGACTGACGGTGTCCTGGACTAGGGGGTTCTCACCACGTCGTCTCCCGATCTGTTAGATTGGGCCGAGGACCCCCATGGCCGTATACTCATGGGCCAGTTCGGACAACTGCCGCATACATGGAAGATTCCATAAGACTTGGTGATCAAGACAAGGACTCCTCCCCACCGGCGTATTCGGCTAGGACTCTTGTTATCCTAGACCTATGGTGCATTATATAAACCGAGGCCAGGCTAGTCGATAGATCATATACATACAATCATACCATAGGCTAGCTTCTAGGGTTTAGCCTCTCTGATCTCGTGGTAGATATACTCTTGTACTACCCATATCATCAATATTAATCAAGCAGGACGTAGGGTTTTACCTCCATCAAGAGGGCCCGAACCTGGGTAAAACATCGTGTCCCTTGCCTCCTGTTACCATCCGCCTTAGACGCACAGTTCAGGACCCCCTACCCGAGATCTGCCAGTTTTGATACCAACATTGATGCTTTCATTGAGAGTTCCGTTGTGTGATCAGCAAAAGGATCGATGGCTCGCCTGCAGATCAACTGCGACTTCGGCATCTTCGTCACCAGCTCGACTGGTCACCTTGGTTCGACCAAGGACTGCGACCTACCTTCGATCGTCATGTTCGGATGAGGGCCTTTATAAATATCGACTCCGATCTCTATCATGATCATGGAGGAATCATCCAGGGAGCCCGGGGGCTCAACGTCAACATTGCCCTCGGGCGACCGTGCTATTTTTCTAGACAGCAAACTTGTGTCTGCCGCCATTGCCTCCTCAAGAGTCTTTTTAATGATCGCTTTGGTGGAATTGAGTCTACAACAACCCTGGAAAATTTCGTCGAGTTCCGATGGAGAAATCTCTGGCAATCCACGATATACCGGAGCCCTGTCAAATCTGGACGGGAGTCTGGATGAGTTTAGTGCGTGGTGTCCAGCTTCTAGCTCGGACGTCCTTTGGAAGATCCAACCGTTGATCGGCTGCGGAATTCCTATATCTACCACCTCTCAAAATTTCAGCTCGATCCGACCGTCCAAACTCCGGGAACCTTCCGATTAGTGTATCACTTTTCGGATCTGTTTTCTGCGCGAAAACGAATCCGACCCGAGTTCGTTTTTTATGAATGGGATTTCGGACATCCCTTTTGAAGGAAGTTTTGTATGGGGTATTATGTTTTGTTACCGAACACATCCCACTAACTTTAAAATCTTTTGAACATGATCTTCAACATCATGCTGGTGTCAAACCAGTCCGGCAATATTGCTCCACGGCTGCCGACCTGCGCTAGACACGTCGTCACTTTGTTGAGCCGAGCTCAACTTCTTCGGATCATCATCTCGGCAAGCCGAACAAGAGTCCAGCATCACGAAGGATAAATCATCACCAACATCGCCGCCCCACGGATTACACGGAGTGGGCGTACCGGCATCGCCGCACGATCGCTTCATCAAGCCGGCATCGACCACGTCACGACCTGTATCAGCAGGGCCGCACTATTGCTTCTTCAAGCTGGTGTCCATCACGCCGACCTACTTCGACTCATCGGCTGACATCGAGGCTTCGACATCTCGGCTGGACCGGGGGCTTCGCCGTCTCTTCATCAACCTACTCCGGACACTTCGACGTCACTAGTCGACCAGCTCCGTCACGTTAGCTGGACCGAGGGCTTTGCCTCGGCGAGCCAACCTTTGCCAGCATTGCCGTGTTTTATCGCCCATCAGGCAATGGGTGTGCGGATCAAGTCCCAATTTTGGGAATCACCTTCCTTCGGATTGCTACAACAAATAAACCAGGTGTTATTAATCCCAGTATTTTTGCTTGTTTGATTCATTTTTTCCAAGGAATTATTACTCTGGTTTGTCCATCATATATACACAGGTCTATCAAATGGTGGCCGCATTAACGACAGTCGCATGGTGGTTCGGTCAGTTTCCGTACATAGTCCGGCGAACGCCGCATCCGGAGTTCGGACCGACCTATGAATTCAGGCTTTGTCACGCCTTCACCGCATCACACCGACGCCCTGCACCGACATTGACTTTGGCGCCAGGCCATATTTCTTTTATTACTCACTTTGCATAAATTATTTATTATGCAACGTTTTTTTAATTACTATTATCTCCGGTTTGCACTATCTTTTGTGCACAGGAAAATGATCCGGGGACTTCGGCGTCACTCTGCCGGTCTGCATTGACCGTGCTATGTAACCACTTCGACGTGTCGAGCTCTCCGCTCCACCACCTCGGGACCGTCTTGGGGGATGGAACATTGTCCCGCATCAAGCTCGGACCGCGTCATCAATACCGAACACATTAACCAGCTAAGTCGCTTTCATGCTCAAAGCTTTAATTTCTAACTTGTGTTCGGTTCGACCAAGCATTATACTTTTCTGGAAAAAAGTTGCTTGTAAAAAATTTCCTTGTCCAAACTTTGTTTGTGACGCATAAATTCAAATACCCAATTCATTTGGGGGCTTCCTTCATGAAGCTTTTCCTCTTGCATATGATTATACTTGTACGGCTTCGTTCCTTGTTCGTGTATTACGCCACAATATGCACCATATTGACTTAAGCGATTTGCAAGCTGGGTTGCCTCGCTCCTGTGTTTACCCCTACGTTCCCGATTGTTCAGCTAGGGAGTAAAGGGAGCACCTCTGTGATTGTCACGATCGGGTCACCCGAGCCGGACCTCAGACTGGGTGAAGCCGAAAGCTAGCGCTCTTATTGTTCTCAATTATGGTCAGCACACAACGGAACTCATGAGTACAAAAAATCTATTGAACAAGTATCATAGTAATAATGAGCACCGAAGAAAGGTATCGGTGGGGGTACTATTTTCTTCGAAGATGTTTCTTACACTTCCTCTGTAATATAGCATAAGTTCCCTGAGCGCACTTTGTCTGTTACAGCCTTATAGCCCGGTTGCCTGATTATCGGAAACACTGTCGATATTCTCGACAGGTGGAGTACATAACACTTTTCGGTCCTTTACCGAAGAGGGAGAAGCCGACGGTCGGTTAAGACGCATTTAAAGTTCGGTTGAACAAAGATATGATATTAGTACTTCGGTACATACAATCATTATACATAAAATTCTTTTACCCAAGTCACTTGGGGGCTCTTAAATTTATATGAGCCGTTTTATAATAAGTGTTCTTCTTCTTAGTCGTTGCAAAGTTTTTATTACTATTATTATTTATCACTCCTTTTTTCGACACGAGTGTGTGGTCACTAGCCGGGGAGCCTAATTTCTCTCTCAAAGCCGCTAGAGTTTAGTTTGCTAAACTGGCCTAATGAGAAGTACTCCGCCTTCGGGATAGGAGGTTGAAGCCGTAGGTTGACCCGCTCGAAGTCTTGAGATAGGATGTGTCATGTTAAAGCACGACAGAAGCACTTTTTTTTTTCTAAAGTCCAATTTTCGGATTGGCACCGAACACTTGATCTTGTTCGGACATCACATTTTTACTGACGTTTTTTGGTTTTCCAAGCTTATGGCACTTTTAAACTATTTGTGTGTTTCCAGCACAAATCTCACAGTGCAATGCCGGACACCTTTATAGATTCGGCAAAAACCATTCTCGGATCTCACTATATATGCATTGGTTTCGAAGTGTGTCTTCGGTCAATAGTTGGGTTGCCCGGCTCCTGCGTTTGCCTCCTACGTTCCGCTTTGTTCGGCTAGGTGTGCAAAGGGAGAACCACTGCGATTGTGCTTCCAGCTCACATGGTTAAGCACCTCAGTGGAGAAAGCCGAAAACTGACTGTCACAATAAGCGTAAACTGGTCAGCAATCTGATGACGGTGTTAAATGACGGGCCATTCATAACAATGGCCGAAGTGTTTATGGCGTGACCTCGACTATCGCCGAACACTACCGGGGGCTATTAACTGGCCTCCCAAAATAAATCCTCGATATTTTCTCTTACATTAGAGCTGAGGTTTCATGATCATGCTTAGCATGACAACCCAAAGAAAGAAATCGATAGCGGGACTATTTTCTTTGGAAGACATTTCTTATGTTAAACCGTAATATAACATATCTCTCTGGGTACCTTTGTTTATAAAACCGTATGGCCAGATTGCCTTGTTTGTCGTAAATCTTTGCCCTCATAAAGGCTTTATAAAGTAGGACAAACACTCCTCGGCTATTGGCCGAGGAGGTGGAAGCCGATGGTCGGTCAACAAAGTTTGGTACAATGCGGATCCGAGCATTAATGACGTAAAGTACTTGGATACATAGAGTCATTACACATAATTTGTGATTTTACTATGGATATTGATCCTTAATTCAGCCACCCGTGTCCGCATTAAGGCTCGGGGGCTACTGGGCTTCGGCCTTAATAAGTATAAATATTAAAGGGGCACATCGATCCCCTGATCTGGTGTTGCCACCCGACCAGTGTCTCGGGGGCTACTGCATTGCCTGTTCAATGCAGAAAATTTTAAGTGCAATACAGTTGCCGAGGAGATTTTGATCCTCAGGTTGGTCGGCCGCACCCAACCTGAGTCTCGAGGACTAAGAATGCCGCTTTTTGTGTCCCGAAGTATTCTGCCGAGCTAGGACTTGATCCTCAGGCCGATTTTGCAAATCAACCTGAGTCTCAGCGGCTACTGGGATCAGCGGTCTTACGTCATCCTTCAGGTGCATCTCGGGTTTTAGACCGATACACACCTTGAGGGCTACTGGCTATATATCTCGGCAGAGAATAAATTGCAATGATAAAAAATACTGACAAAAAATCGGCCCATAGTCAGGGTGGTGCACCACCTCGAAAGCGGTCCAGCATAAAGCTCGGGCGCTAGTGGCTGGCTCCATAGAGGGCATTTCCGGCATTAAGCTCGGCTAAACTCCTTCAAGTTTTTTGAACCAAGGTGATATGACACCTCAGATATAGTCCAGCGTTGGAGCTGGGACCCTGTCCGGCGTTGGAGCTCGGATATAGTCCGGCGTTGGAGCTTGGACATAGTCCGGCATTGGAGCTCGGATACAGTCCGGCGTTGGAGCTTGGACATAGTCCGGCGTTGGAGCTCGGATACATTCCGGCGTTGGAGATCAGAAGCGGTCTGGCATTGGTGCTCGGCCGCAAAAGATACCTCGAATGCAGTCCGACGTTAGAGCTCGGACGCAAGAGGACACTGCCTCCCGGGAACAACTTCAAACCCGAGGTGTGTCATAAAAATAACAAGGCATTGATAAAGGCCGGAAACTTAAAGGGGCTCCTTGGATACCCGACGTATAAACTCGTCGAATGCATTTCGACGATCCTCAAGATCAAAGATGAGAAGATTTGTTGAACCAGTTTTCAAGACCGTCAACCGAAGATGAAGAACAATTCGGAAGAATCGAGGAGCGTCCCTAACTTGAAGACCGGTTCAGGGGGCTACTGACGGTGTCCTGGACTAGGGGGTACTCACCACGTCGTCTCCCGATCTGTTAGATTGGGCCGAGGACCCCCATGGCCGTATACTCATGGGCCAGTTCGGACAACTGCCGCATACATGGAAGATTCCACAAGACTTGGTGATCAAGACAAGGACCCCTCCCCATCGGCGTATTCGGCTAGGACTCTTGTTATCCTAGGCCTCTGGTGCATTATATAAACCGATGCCAGGCTAGTCGATAGATCGTATACATACAATCATACCATAGGCTAGCTTCTAGGGTTTAGCCTCTCTGATCTCGTGGTAGATATACTCTTGTAGTACCCATATCATCAATATTAATCAAGCAGGACGTAGGGTTTTACCTCCATCAAGAGGGCCCGAACCTGGGTAAAACATCGTGTCCCTTGCCTCCTGTTACCATCCGCCTTAGACGCACAGTTCGGGACCCTCTACCCGAGATCCGCCGGTTTTGACACCGACAATGACGATGGCGATGGATTCCCCTCTCCGGAGCCCCGAACGGACTCCAGATCAGCCCTCCCAAGAGGTTTTAGGGCTTGGCGGCGGCTCCGTATCATAAAACGTGATGAATTCTGCTCTCTGATTTTTTTCTCCCCGAAACACAATATATGGAGTTGGAGTTGGAGTCAGAGAGGCATCAAGGGGCTCACGAGGTAGGGGACTCATATGGAATAACTTTGGGGTTTAAGGGATTGGATGCACAAGCAGTATTCCCGCTTAGTACAGGTGAAGGCTAGCAAAAGACTGGGAAGCGACCAGCTAGAGAGCGACAACAGTCATGAACATGCATTAAAATTAATCAACACCGAATGCAAGCATGAGTAGGATATAATCCACCATGAACATAAATATCGTGAAGGCTATGTTGATTTTGTTTCAACTACATGCGTGAACATGCGCCAAGTCAAGTCACTTAAATCATTCAGAGGAGGATACCACCCTATCATACCACATCACAACCATTTTAATAGCATGTTGGCACGCAAGGTAAACCATTATAAGCTCCTAGCTAATCAAGCATGGCACAAGAAACTATGATCTCTAGTTGTCATTGCAAACATGTTTATTCATAATAGGCTGAATCAGGATTGATGAACTAATCATATTTACAAAAACAAAAGAGGTCAAGTTCGTACCAGCTTTTCTTATCTCAGTCAGTCCATCATATATCGTCATAATTGCCTTTCACTTGCACGACCGAACGATGTGAATAATAATAATAGTGCACATGCATTGGACTAAGCTAGAATATGCAAACATTCAATAAACAGGAGAAGACAAGACAGCATGGGTTCTTTTGTCAGATCAACAAGTATGCATACAAGAGCCACTTCAACAATTTAATTATGGTCTTCTCCTATCGACCCCCAAAGAAAAGAAAAGAAATAAAACTATTTACACGGGAAAGCTCCCAACAAGCAAAAGAAGAACATGAAATCTTTTTGGGTTTTATTTTTAATTACTACTACAAGCATGGAAAGTAAACTAATTAAAAGCTACAACTAATTTTTTTGGTTTTTCTTAAGGTTTATCAAACACACAAGAAGAAAGCATAAAAAGGAAATTAAACTAGCATGGATGATACAATGAAAAAGTATGAGCACCAAAATCTAGCAATGAGTGTGTGAACATAAATGTAATGTCAGTGGGAAATATGTACTCCCCCAAGCTTAGGCTTTTGGCCTAAGTTGGTCTATGGCCACGGCTGGCATGGCGGATATCCATAATAGTAGTTGGGGTCGTACTGAGAAGAAGAAGAAGACTCTGATTGCCACTGGCTGACAATCATCTCCGGATCCCACTGGTAATTAGACTGTCGTGAAGGATCAACTTGTGGTTCCGGCACTGGCTCCATGGCTGGTGCAAGGTTCCGGTAGGCGTGAATAGCCTTCAACGGAACAAGGTATTGGCCTGCAGATAAATCAAACAAAGAAGGAGCAGGTAGAGTAATAGTCTCAGGATGATGTTTATTAAAGAACAATTTGTATTTAAGCTCTCCTTCCCTATTCTTAACAATAAAATCATGTGCCACCATACTTTTATAATCTAGATAAACACGAGGTAGCACCTTTTCTTCCTTCTCATAATGCCTAATAGGTATGTTAAAATGTGCAGCTAGGCATGAAGCATAGATGCCTCCAAAGACGGGGCCCTTGGTACAGTTCAGACTTAACCGTTTAGCAATAATGCCGCCCATACTAACAGAGTTATCACCGTATAAACCGTGGAGCAAAATAATAATATCAGGGATACTAAGGTTTCCACAGTTTCTGTGACCAATTAAACAACGACTAGCAAATAATGCAAAATAGCGTAAAACAGGGAAATGTATGCTAGTGATTCGTGCATCGGAAACCTTTCTTGTTTCCCCTACAGTGATAGTGTCAAAAAACCCATCCACATCATCGCGATGTGGTTCTTCTGTCTTGCCCTCAAAAGGGACTAAACAAACCCGACAAAAATCATAAAGTGACATCTCCTTATGCTCATCATATAAATAAAACTCCACCGTAGGTGGTGAGCTCCTAGAATGGAAATGAAAGTTTTGCACAAAGATATTTGTGAGTAAGAGATACTGATCGCACTGGTCGTGGAGGAAAGCAGTGAGGCCTGCATTCTTAGCCAATTCATGAAAATCTTCATAAATCCCGGCCGCTCTCAAGAAATCATCGAAAGGCCATTCACACGCCCGAACCTCCGCGGTGCGAGGCAGATTATACTTAGGCTTCGGTGCCTTCTCCTTCGGGCTTTGGCTCGATGAGCCCCTCAAAAGTCTCTTCAGCATTTTCTGAAAAATTCTGAAATTTTTAGTAACTTCAAAATAAAGGTAACCCAAACTCAATAATATTGATAGCAACTACTCCTACAAGTGCCTAGAGCCTATATCATGCATCAAAACTACTTTTGACCATATAAATTTGACATGCAAGCTCAAGAATAGGGTTACCTAAGCAGCAAAAATTTGCAATTAATAAAGCACTAGAACAAAAACTAATTGGACCAATGGAGGAGTCACATACCAAGGAAAAATCTCCCCAAGCAGTTTTGTGAGAGGTGCTTTGAGCCAGGAGATCGAAAATGGCAGCAAGATGAGCTAGAACTTGTGCTTGAGCTGGATATTCGTGTTTGTGGGAGGAAGACAAAGTGTGTGGGTGCAGGAATAAGTGGAGGAGAGCCACCGTGGGCCCACGAGGCAGGGGGCGCGCCTAGGGGGTAGGGCGCGCCCTCCACCCTCGTGGGCAGGTGGGTGACCCCCCTGCTGTGTTCTCAGTGCCAAATATTCTCAAATATTCCAGAAAAAATCATATTTAAATTTCAGGGCATTTGGAGAACTTTTATTTTCGGGGTATTTTTATATTGCACGGATAATCATATAACAGACAGAAAAATATTTATTTTAATTTTATTTAATATAAATAACAGGAAGTAAAAGGAGGGTATAGATGGTTGTGTCTTCTAGTTTCATCCATCTCATGCTCGTTAAAAGGAATCCACTAACAAGGTTGATCAAGTCTTGTTAACGAACTCATTCCGAATAACATGGAACCGGAGAAATTTCAAATAACACTATGTTACCTCAACGGGGATATGCACATCCCCAATAATAATAATATAATATTTCTTCTTGACAGTAGGAAGAGGAAATTCAAAACCTCCAAATATAACCGATGGAATTTTTCCAATAGAGTTGATACTATGAACTTGAGGTTGTTTCCTCGGAAAGTGTACCGTGTGCTCATTACCATTAACATGAAAAGTGACATTGCCTTTAGTGCAATCAATAACAGCCCCTGCAGTATTCAAAAAGGGTCTTCCAAGAATAATAGACATACTATCGTCCTCGGGAATATCAATAATAACAAAGTCTGTTAAAATAGTAACGTTTGCAACTACAACAGGCACATCCTCACAAATACCGACAGGTATAGCAGTTGATTTATCAGCCATTTGCAAAGATATTTCAGTAGACGTCAACTTATTCAAATCAAGTCTATGATATAAAGAGAGAGGCATAACACTAACACCGGCTCCAAGATCACATAAAGATGTTTTAACATAGTTTCTTTTAATAGAGCATGGTATAGTGGGTACACCAGGATCTCCAAGTTTCTTTGGTATTCCACCCTTAAAAGTATAATTAGCAAGCATGGTGGAAATTTCAGCTTCTGGTATCTTTCTTTTATTTGTAACAATTTCTTTCATATACTTAGCATAAGGATTCATTTTGAACATATCAGTTAATCGCATACGCAAAAAGATAGGTCTAATCATTTCAACAAAGCGCTCAAAATCCTCATCATCCTTTTTATTGGATGGTTTGGGAGGAAAAGGCATGGGTTTCTGAACCCATGGTTCTCTTTCTTTACCATGTTTCCTTGCAACAAAGTCTTTCTTATCATAACGTTGATTCTTTGATTGTGGGTTATCAAGATCAACAGCAGGTTCAATTTCTATATCATTATCATTACTAGGTTGAGCATCATCATGAATATTATTATCAGCATTATCACTAGTTTCAGGTTCCTTACCAGCTTGAGTTTCAGCATCAGAAATATAAATATCATTTGGATTCCCAGGTGGTTCAATAAGAGGTTCACTAGAAGCATGCAAAGTCCTATCCTTTTTCTTTTTCTTCCTTTTAGAAGGACTAGGTGCATCTATATTATTTCTATGAGAATCTTGCTCAATTTTCTTAGGATGGCCTTCAGGATACAAAGGTTCCTGAGTCATTTTACCAGTTCTAGTAGCCACTCTAACAGCATTATCATTATCTTTACTATTCAATTCATTGAGCAAATCACTTTGAGCTTTAAGTACTTGTTCTACTTGAGTGGTAACCATAGAAGCATGTTTACAAATAAGTTTAAGTTCACCTTTGACATTAGCCATATAATCACCCAAGTGTTCAAGCATATTTGAATTGTATTTCAATTGTCTACCAAAATAAGCATTAAAGTCTTCTTGCTTAGCCATAAATTTATCAAACTCATCTAAGAATTGGCTAGCAAACTTAGTAAATGGGATTTCAGCTTTATCATATCTGTAGACAGAATTTACCTTTACTACCTATGTCGGGTTATCAAGACCATGAGTTTCTTCAATAGGTAAGGGATTAAGATCATATGTTTCTTCAACAGGCGGTAAATTAAGACCATGTATTTCTTCAATAGGAGGTAAATTATTAACATCTTCAGCTTTAATACCTTTTTCTTTCATAGATTTATTTACCTCTTGCATATCTTCAGGACTGAGAAATAGAATACCCCTCTTCTTCGGAGTTGGTTTAGGAATAGGCTCAGGAATTGGCTCCGGAGGTGTCTAATTATTTTCATTTGTCAACATATTATTCAATAGAATTTCAGCTTCATCCGGTGTTCTTTCCCTGAAAACAGAACCAGCACAACTATCCAGGTAATCTCTGGAAGCATCGGTTAGTCCATCATAAAATATATCAAGTATTTCATTTTTCTTAAGAGGATGATCAGGCAAAGCATTAAGTAATTGGAGAAGCCTCCCCCAAGATTGTGGGAGACTCTCTTCTTCAATTTGCACAAAGTTATATATATCCCTTAAAGCAGCTTGTTTCTTAAGAGTAGGGAAATATTTAGCAGAGAAGTAATAAATCATATCCTGGGGACTACGCACACAATCAGGATCAAGAGAATTAAACCATATCTTAGCATCACCCTTTAATGAGAATGGAAATATTTTAAGGATATAAAAGTAACGAGTTCTCTCATCTTTAGTGAACCGGGTGGCTATATCATTTAATTTAATAAGATGTGCACAAAAGTTTCAGATTCATAGCCATGAAAAGGATCAGATTCAACCAAAGTAATTATATCAGGATCAACAGACAATTCATAATCCTTATCAGTAACACAGATAGGTGAAGTAGCAAAAGCAGGGTCAGGTTTCATCCTAGCATTTAGAGATTGCTTGTTCCATTTAGGTAATAACCTCTTGAGTTCGTTTCTATCTTTGCAAGATAAAATAGCTAAAGAAGCTTCTTGATCAAAAACATAGCCCTCGGGAATAACAAGTGATTCTTCATCATCACTTTCATAAGTATTATCAGATTCAATATTTTCAATCTCTCTAGCCCTAGCAAGTTGTTCATCAAGAAATTCACCAAGTGGGACAGTAGTATCAATCATAGAAGTAGTTTCATCATAAGTATCATGCATAGCAGAAGTAGCATCATCAATAACATGCGACATATCAGAACGAATAGCAGAAGCAGTTTTAGGTGTCGCAAGCTTACTCAAAACAGAAGGTGAATCAAGTGCAGAGCTAGATGGCAGTTCCTTACCTCCCCTCGTAGTCGAGGGATAAATCTTGGTTCTTGGATCTTTCAAGATCTTCATAATGATAAGAAGATATAAATCCCAAGTGACTCAAAGAATAGAGCTATGCTCCCCAGCAACGGCGCCAGAAAATAGTCTTGATAACGCACAAGTATAGGGGATCGCAATAGTTTCGAGGGTAGAGTATTCAACCCAAATTTATTGATTCGACACAAGGGGAGCCAAAGACTACTCTCAAGTATTAGCAGCTGAGTTTTCAATTCAACCACACCTGGAAACTTAATATCTACAGCAAAGTATTTAGTAGCAAAGTAATATGATAGTAGTGGTAACGGTAACAAAAGGTAACAGTAGTAAAAGTAATGTTTTTGGTATTTTGTAGTGATGATAGCAATAGCAATGGAAAAGTAAATAAGGGAAGAACAATATATGGAAAGCTCATAGGCAATGGATCGGTGATGGAGAATTATGCCGGATGCGGTTCATCATGTAACAGTCATAACCTAGGGTGACACAGAACTAGCTCCAATTCATTGATATAATGTAGGCATGTATTCTAAACATAGTCATACGTGCTTATGGAAAAGAACTTGCATGACATCTTTTGTCCTACCCTCTCGTGGCAGCGGGGTCCTTACGGAAACTAAGAGATATATATTAAGGCCTCCTTTTAATAGAGTACCGGAACAAAGCATTAACACATAGTGAATACATGAACTCCTCAAACTACGGTCATCACCGGTAAGTATCCCGATTATTGTCACTTCGGGGTTAACGGATCATAACACATAATAGGTGACTATAGACTTGCAAGATAGGATCAAGAACACTCATATATTGATGAAAACATAATAGGTTCAGATCTGAAATCATGGCTCTCAAGCCCTAGTGACAAGCATTAAGCATAGCAAAGTCATAGCAACATCAATCTCAGAACATAGTGGATACTAGGGATCAAACCCTAACAAAACTAACTCGATTACATGATAGATCCCGTCCAACCCATCACCGTCCAGCAAGCCTACGATGGAATTACTCACGCACGTCGGTGAGCATCATGAAATTGGTGATGGAGGATGGTTGATGATGACGATGGCGACGGATTCCCCTCTCCGGAGCCCCGGACGGACTCCAGATCAGCCCTCCCGAGAGGTTTTAGGGCTTGGCGGCGGCTCCGTATCGTAAAACGCGATGAATTCTTCTCTCTAATTTTTTTCTCCCCGAAACACAATATATGGAGTTGGAGTTGGAGTCGGAGAGGCATCAGGGGCCCACGAGGTAGGGGGCGCGCCCTAGGGGGCAGGCGCGCCCCCACCCTTGTGGACAGGTGGTGGGCCCCTGGCCTTCATCTTTTGCAGGTATTTTTTATATTTTCAAAAAGTTGCTCCGTGAAGTTTTAGGTCATTCCAAGAACGTTTGTTTCTGCACATAAATAACACCATGGTAATTCTGCTGAAAACAGCATCAGTCCGGGTTAGTTCCATTAAAATCATGCAAGTTAGAGTCCAAAACAAGGGCAAAAGTGTTTGGGAAAGTAGATACGACGGAGACGTATCAGTGAGAAACCCTCCGATCAACTCCCGCCCGGCACCGCGGACCCATGAAGACAGGCATGTCCACACGCGCCGGCTCTACATCCGCGAGGTGGCGCGGGAGCTTGAGGAAGACATGGAGCTGTGAGCCGAAGGGGATCTCAACGCCGCCGCGCCCTCCACAGCTAGCTTCCCACCGCCGCGCCCTCCACAACTAGCTTCCCACCACCGTGCTCTCTCTCTCTCTTGCTATGGTCACCAACGTGCTCTCTGTCGCCGTGGTCACCGCCGTTGTCACCCGCTTATATAGCACACCCGCCAACGGCTCTCTACTCAACGGCTCTCTGCTGGGTCCCACCAGCCACGCGTGCAACGGTCTGAATAAAATTGGCCGTCTCTGCCGCCTGGTCCCACCTGTAAGGGCCGAGTCAAAAGGTTGACCTGACAGAGACGGCAGAGTTCACGAAACGAGTCGGTGCGCACGGACTAGGGGCAGAACTGAGCAGAATTCGCATCTGAGGGCAAAACTGAGTACATGGACACCACTAAGGGCAAAAGGATAATTAACCCAATTCAACTAGCCATGGATTAGCCATGGACAAACGTTTACCAAAACCCCGCGCAGTCGTAAGATATTGTCTGCCTCTGATGAAAAAATAGAGAGCCACCGGGCACCATCATCACCCCTTCATCACGGTATCATGTAACTTGGTGAAGGACATTACAAAATGGCCCCAAAAGGTCTGAGCACGTGCATTGTTGGAGCCATTTCATGGGGGAAATGCCTCTTCGCTGTGAGCAGTAGGTGTCCCCTGAATCTAACTGAACATATACCTCGTGGTATGCGCCTGCCATATTAGTATAGAAACATTAATCTATGTAATCTTTTTTAGGGTTTTATCTGTGTATTTTGTCACTCATTTCAAATTAATGCATGTATTAGATGGTTCTCTCCCTATACCAACCGGCCGGACCAATTTCTCTGCTCTGAAGACGATGTCAGGTGCGAGCTGTTCATTAATAAAAATACCTCCCTATGCATAGCGTTTCTTCCCCTAGGGACCCAATTCACAAATTTGTACTCCAATTGGTGAACACCCTGTTTTCTTTTCTCTATCTTAATCAATGTTTTAAACCCTATTCCCCAAAACCTAATACCAACGGTTGGCGAGTAATATGAAAATTAATTTCATGATGAATATAATAATATTGATTTTGTGTTGTGAATGTTGATATTTTCGCTATAAAGTTGGTCAAATTTTATGAAGTTTGACTTCCAACAAATCTTATATGTAGAGTAAAAAGAAGCGGGGGGGGGGGGGGTACGATACTTTTTAGACAGGGTGTGGCTAGACCTCAGTCGACTGAGATGTAACCAAGTCTTAGTCAAATGACAAAACATATAAAAAGAAGATGAAAAAAGTAAAAGAAATTTTTTACATGTATCTTCATGTAAGATCTCACGAATATAGCATCAATTGGGACTTCAATAACCCTCACTTGATTGAGATTTAGAATCTCATTTTAGGAAAAAAAAACTTGACCTTATGTTGTATTCGTATAAGAATTTTCGCCAAGGAATGAGTTCCATGGTATTTTGGACGGAAATTTTTTCAAAATTTTATCATGTTTGCCGAAAGGTCGATATAAATTTTTCTTTGGCAACTTTTTTTCAAAATGATTGTCGCTTGCTAACAAGAAGGTCATACATATCAGGAAATATTTTAGCCCCGAGTTAAAATAAATTGTTCATACTTTCGAAAAAAAAGTTGTTACAGGAATACTCTTGCATTCTGGGGAAATATTTAGACATTTTGAGAAAATTCTCATTGTGGGTTGATATGTCTCCAACTTATATATAATTTTTTATTGTTCCATGTTATTATATTATCTATCTTGGATGTTTTATATGCTATTTTCTATCATTTTTGGGACTAACCTATTAACCTAGTGCCCAGTGTCAGTTGCTGTTTTTTTCTTCTTATTTTTGACTTTTACAGGAAATCAATACCAAACGGAGACCAAACAAAATGAAACTTTTTGATGATTTTCTTGGAAAACAAGACACCCACAAAGCTTCGGGAGGAGGCCAAAGGAGCCACGAGGAGGCCACAAGCCTCCTGGCCGCGCCCCATGGGGGGCACCCTCAAGGCTTGTGGGCCCCTCGAGACTCCCCTAACCCTAACTCTGGCTCTATAAATACCCAAATATTCCCTCTACACTAGGGGGCACACCAAAAATACTTTTTCGCCATCGCACGCTTCTGTTCTCATGAGATCCCATCTTGGGGCCTTTTCCGGCACTCCGCCGGAGGGGATTCGATCACGGACGGCCTCTACACCAACCTTACTGCCCTTCCGATGATGTGTGAGTAGTTTACCACAGACCTACGGGTCCATAGCTAGTAGCTAGATGGCTTCTTCTCTCTCTTTGATCTTCAATACAATGTTCTCCTCGATGTTCTTGGAGTTCTATTCGATGTAGTCTTCTTTTGCGGTGCATTTGGTGAGATCTCATAAATTGTGGATTTATGATCAAATTATCTATGAATATTATTTGAGTCTTTTCTGAACTCTTTTATGCATGATTAAGATAGCTCTATATTTCTCTCCGATCTATCGATTTGGTTTGGCCAACTACATTGGTTTTTCTTCCAATGGGAGAGGTGCTTTGTGGTGGGTTCAATCTTGCGGTGTCCTAACCCGTGACTGTAGGGGTAGCGAGGCACATATTTGTATTGTTGACATTAAGGATAAAAGGATGGTTTTTTTACCATATTGATTGGATCTATCCCTCTACATCATGTCATCTTGCTTAAGGCATTACTCCATCCTTGTTAACTTAATACACTAGATGCATGCTGGATAGCGGTCGATGTCTGGAGTAATAGTAGTAGATGCAGGCAGGAGTCGGTCTACTTGTCACTGACATGATGCCTATATTCATGATCATTGCCTTGGATATCGTCATAATTATGCGCTTTTCTATCAATTGCTCAACAGTAATTTGTTTACCCACCGTATGCTTTCTTCAAGAGAGAAGCCTCTAGTGAAACCTATGGCCCCGGGGTCTATTTTCCATCATATATTTTCAGATCTATAAAACCAAAAACCCTAAAAATACCTTGCTGCAATTTATTTATATTTACTTTATTTTTCCTTTTATTTATCTTTTATATCTATCTCTATTAGATATCACTCTTGCAAGTGACCATGAAGGGATTGACAACCCCTTTTTCAACGTTGTGTGCAGGTGCATCTATTGGGGACTTGCTTGTGCCTCCTACTAGATTGATACATTGGTTCTTAACTGAGGGAAATACTTATTTCCACTTTGCTGCATCATCCTTTTCTCTTCAAGGGAAAAGTCAACGCAAGCTCAAGAAGTAGCAGGAAGAATTCCTGGCGCCATTTCCAGGGAGGTTCTACATCAAGCCTATCAAGTACCTATCATAAACTCTCATCTCTTGCACTTATATTATTTACCATTTTTCTCTTGTTTTCCTCTCCCCCACTTCTAAAACCTTTTCATAAAAACACAAAAATATTTGCGTTTTTATTCGCCCTATTTCCGTACGTCTTTTTGTTTGCCTTTTGTTTGCTTGCGTGCTAGATTGCTTACTTGACTTCATGGCTCAACCCAAGAACCTTGATCTTTAATATAGAAAGTTGTAGGAAATTGAAAACAATACAAAAAGCTTCATGTCCTTACAATTTGATCATAATAGTTTCTTTAGGAATGAACTTAAAGAACAAAATACTATGATGGAATATATCAATAAAGAGCTTGACGATGTTACTAAGGAAATATTTGGTCTTAAATCCCAATTTTCTCATACTGAAAATTTAGTAGGTCAAATTTACGATAAGCAAACTGAAAGATCGAGGATTTCGCCTAGAGGGGGGTGAATAGGCGCTTTAAATTAATTAGTATTTAGGCTTGAACAAATGCAAAATAAACCTAGCGGTTAATTTGTCAAGCACAAAACCTAAAACGACTAGGCTCACGTATGTGCACCTACAACTTGTGCTAAGCAAAATAAACAACTATGTGATAGCAAGATATATGACAAGGAACAATATGGCTATCACAAAGTAAAGTGCATAAGTAAAGAGCTAGGGTAAGAGATAATCGAGGCACGCGGAGACGACGATGTATCCCGAAGTTCACACCCTTGCGGATGCTAATCTCCGTTTGGAGTGGTGTGGAGGCACAATGCTCCCTAAGAAGCCACTAGAGCCACCGTAATCTCCTCACACCCTCGCACAATGCAAGATGTCGTGATTCCAATAAGGGACCCTTGAGGGCGGTCACTGAACCCATACAAATGGCGACCCTTGGGGGCGGTCAGCGAACCCGTACACTTTGGCAACCCTTGGGAGCGGTCACCGGTACCTGACAAATTGCTCGGGGCGATCTCCACAACCTAATTGGAAACCCCAACGCTTGCCTGGAGCTTTACACCGCAATGATTGAGCTCCGAACACCACCAACCGTCTAGGGCACCCAAGCACCCAAGAGGAACAAGCTCAAGGGTACCAAGCACCCAAGAGTAATAAGCTTCTCAACTTGTAAATTCCACGTATCACGTGGAGAACTCAAACAGATGCACCAAATGCAATGGCAAGGGCACACGGAGTGCCCAAGTCCTTCTCTCTCAAATCCCACTGAAGCAACAAATGCTAGGGAGGAAAATGAGAGGAAGAACAAGAAGGAGAACACCAAGAACTCCAAGATCTAGATCCAAGGGGTTCCCCTCACATAGAGGAGAAAGTGATTGGTGGAAAAGTGGATCTAGATCTCCTCTCTCTTTTCCCTCAAAAACTAGCAAGAATCCATGGAGGGATTGAGAGTTAGCAAGCTCGAAGAAGGTCAACAATGGGGGAAGAACACGAGCTCAAAGGATATGGTTCATTGGGGAAGAAGACCCCCTTTTATAGGTGGGGAAAAACCAACCGTTATGCTCACAGCCCGCATAGAGCGGTACTACCGCTAGGGGTAGCGGTACTACCTCAAAGGGTAGCGGTACTACTGCTTCTGAGTGGTACTTCAAAAATACATCCGTGTGTACCACCGCTGGACTTGTGACGAGTTTTTGGTCCGGGGCGGAAGTAGCCACGGAAGTAGCCGCGGTAGTACCGCTCCCAAGAGCGGTAGTAAAAAAATTCATCCCCTCCAAGCGGTAGTACCGCTCCAGCTTTTATAAGGACACCAAAACTGACACAACTTCTGCAAACGGACTCCGAATTCAATGAAACCAAGTTTGTTGGAAAGCTAGCGACAAGGGATAACACAATCTTGATATAAGAAACAATAAGAAGCAAATTTGAAAAGTACCATAAGAAAATGGTGACAACCCTTCCTTGAATAAGACTGGTAAAACCTCCAACACCGAAAACGCAATAGAAAAGCATGTGAACTCTGTTTTCGATGAACTCGAGCTTGTCAAGAAGATGACCATAAGAACAAGAACCAAGAAAGATGATGCAAGCACGCAATGGTTTGAGCTCTCTACGAACGATACGATCAAGCTACTTACTTGAGAGCCCCCCTTGATAGTACGATAAACAATCCTATAACCCGGTCTCCAAACTACCACCATGAGACCGGTAAAATAGAGAACCTATCAAGGTCAAACCTTTGCCTTGCATAAAGTCCACTTGAGCTAGATGTAGACGATCTTGACTTCCTCAAGTAGGACCACCTTTCTTGATTGCGTTGGCTCGGTGAAGACTAGTATATTGCTCCCCCATACTCCATTATGGGTGAGCCACTTTTCAGCACATCTTCACAAGTCCATTGTCACCACAATGGACGGCAATCTTCAAGCACTTGATCTCTTTGTGATGCATCACTTGAACGTGCACACCGCAAACTAACCCCACAAAGAACTCTCACGAAGACTATGGGTTAGTACACAAAGCGTAATGGTCAATGCTTACCATACCATGGGATCACTTGATCCCTCTCGGTACATCTTCTACGCTTTGTGATTTGATCAACTTGATTCACTCTTGACTTAGTCTTGATCAACCTTGAACCTTTCCAACTCTCTTCATTTGGATGATGCCTTGAAGGTAAGCATGAATGATCACACAATCTTCTTCTTCAATACATGCTTGCAATAAGCTCAACTCTCACATTACCAATATTTGGATAATTCCTTAATAGCACCTTGGTCAACACATAAACTCCTTGAAACCAACACATGGACTTCAAGAAGTGCCTATGGACAAATCCTTCAAATATAACTCAATGCAACCATTAGCCCATAGAGAATGTCATCAATTACCAAAACCACACATGGGGGCACCGCATGTCCTTTCACAAACCACTTTAGTAAATAAGATGGCCGCTAAACCGGAGTCTTTAAATAATGATGAAGATCTTAAAGTGATTGGTGTGAATCCTATTGAATCTTTGTTTGATAATATAAAACTTGGTAAATATGGGACTGGAGATGAGTCAACTTTAGCTAGAAGGCGTCCCAATAATTTGGACGGTGAAGATCCTAATCAAAAAATTGATAAAAGTGGGATTGGCGAGGTCAAAACTTTAAGTAGTGATGAACCCACTCTTTTGGATTTCAAGGACTTTAATTATGATAATTGTTCTTTGATTGATTAGATTTCCTTGTTGCAATCCATGCTTAATTCCCCTCATGCTTATAGTGAAAATAAGGCTTTTACTAAACATATCATTGATGCTATGATGAAATCGTTTGAAGAAAATCTTGAGTTGGAAGTTTCAATCCCTAAAAAGCTTTATGATGAATGGGAACCTACTATTAAGATTAAAATTAAAGATTATGAGTGTAATGCTTTGTGTGATTTGGGTGCTAGCATTTCCACTATTCCAAAAACTCTTTGTGATGTGTTAGGTTTCCATAAATTTGATGATTGTCCTTTCAATTTTCATTTAGCGGATTCCACTATTAAGAAACCTATTGGAAGGATTAATGATGTTCTTATTGTTGCAAATAGGAATTATGTGCTGATACGTCAGTTTTGCATCTTGTTTCCTTGCTGTTATTTCTGATGTTTTATGCATAATAATGCTATTTTGGAGTAATTCTAATGCCTTTTCTCTCATAATTTACAAGGTACACACAAAGAGGGAGAATTCCGGCAGCTGGAAATCTTGACCTGGAAAAGCTACGTTAGGCCACCTATTCTGCTCAACTCCAAACAAGCTGAAACTTCACGGCGATATTTTTATCAAATATATGATTAATATTGGAGCAAATAACTACCAAAGGGGGCCCACCAGGTGGGCACAACCCACCTGGGCGTGCCAGGGAGCCCAGGCGCGCCCTGGTGGGTGGTGCTCACCCAAGCCCACCTCCGGTGCCCATCTTTTGGTATATAGGTCATTTTGACCTAGAAAAATAAATAAGGAGAGGACTTTTGGGACAGAGGATCGACGTCTCGAGGCGGAACTTGGGCAGGAGCACTTTTGCCCTTCGGCGGAGCGATTTCGCCGGGGGAACTTCCCTCCCGGAGGGGGAAATCATCGTCATCATCATCACCAACAACTCTCCCATCTTGGGGAGGGCAATCTCCATCAACATCTTCAACAACACCATCTCATCTCAAACCCTAGTTCATCTTTGTGTTCAATCTTGTTACCGGAACTATAGATTGGTGCTTGTGGGTGACTAGCGGTGTTGATTACATCTTGTAGTTGATTACCATATGGTTTATTTGGTGAAAGATTATATGTTCAGATCCAATATATGCTATTTAATACCCCTCTGATCTTGAGCATGATTATCATTTGTGAGTAGTTACTTTTGTTCTTGAGGTCACGGGAGAAATCATGTTGCAAGTAATCATGTGAACTTGATATGTCTTTGATATTTTGATAGTATGCATGTTGTTATTCCCTTACTGGTGTCATGTGTACGTCGACTACATGACACTTCACCATATTTAGGCCTAAGGGAATGCATTGTGGAGTAGCAATTAGATGATGGGTTGCGACAGTGATAGAAGCTTAAACCACAGTTTATGCGCTATTCCGTAAGGGGCCGATTGGATCCAAAAGTTTAATGCTATGGTTAGAATTTATTCTTAATACTTTTCTCGCAGCTGCGGATGCTTGCGGGAGGGTTAATCATAAGTAGGAGTTTTGGTCAAGTAAGAACAGCACCTAAGCACCGGTCCACCCGCATATCAAATTATCAAAGTACTGAACACGAATCAAACCAACATGGTGAAAGTGACTAGATGAAAATCCCGTGTACCCTCAAGAACGCTTTGCTTATCATAAGAGACCGTTTTGGCCTGTCCTTTGCTTCAAAAGGATTGGGCTGCCTTGCTGCACTTTTATTGCTACTATAATTACTTGCTCGTTACAAATTATCTTGCTATCAAACTACTCTGCTACTTACAATTTCATCACTTGCAGACATTACCTTGCTGAAAACCACTTGTCATTTCCTTCCGCTCCTCATTGGGTTTGACACCCTTACTTATCAAAAAGAGCTACAATTGATCCCCTATACTTGTGGGTCATCAAGGCTATTTTCTGGTGTCGTTGCCGGGGAGTGAAGCACCTTTGTTAAGTGGAATTTGGTAAGGAAACATTTATATAGTGTGTTGAAATTTATTGTCACTTGTTAGTTGTTACTATGGAAAACAAGCCTTTGAGGGGTTTGTTCATGGTATCTTCACCTCGACTGGAACCACAATTAGCTACCCCTCAACCTACTACACCTACTGAAAATATTGAATATGAAATTCCTTCGGGTATGATAGAACAACTGCTAGCTAATCCTTATGCAGGAGATGGAACCGAACATCCTGATATGCACTTGATATATGTAGAACAAATTTGTGGATTGTTCAAGCTTGCAGGTTTACCCGGGAATGAAGTTATTAAAGAGTTTTTCCAATTATCTTTCAAGGGAAAAGCATTGGCATGGTATAGGCTATGCGATGATATTGGATCTTGGAACTAGAATCGTTTGAAATTGGAGTTCCACCAAAAAATTTATCCTATGCATCTAGTTCATCATGATCGGAATTATATATATAATTTTTGGCCTAGTGAAGGAGAAAGTATCGCTCTAGATTGGGGGAGGCTAAAGTCAATGTTATATTCATGCCCCAATCATGAGCTTTCAAGAGAAATTATTATCCAGAACTTTTATGCTCGGCTTTCTCGTAATGATCAAACCATGTTTGATACTTCTTGTGGTGCTTCTTTTATGAAGAAGACTATTGAATTCCAGTGGGATATTTTGGAAAGAATTAAACGTAACTCTGAAAATTGGGAACTCGACGAATTTAAAGAGTCAGGTATTAAACTTAAGTATGATTGTGTTAAATCTTTTATGAATACCGATGCTTTTCAAAAGTTTAGCACTAAATATGGACTTGACTCTGAGATAGTAATTTCCTTCTGTGAATCATTTGCTACTCATGTTGATCTCCCTAAATATAAATGGTTTAAATATCACACACATATTAAATAAGAAATCAAAGAACCGGTACCAGTTAAAGAACAAACTATACTTTACAACGTTGATCCAGTTGTTCCTTCCGCTTATATTGAGAAACCACCTTTCCCTGTTAGGATAAAGGAACATGCTAAAGTTTTAACTTTGGTTAATAAGAGTTACATTAGAACACCTAAACCTGGTGAACAAATTAAAGTGGAACCTAGTATTGCTATGGTTAAAGATCTCTTGGAAGAAAATGTAGATGGGCATGTTATTTACTTCTGTGAAGAAACTGCTAGAATTGCCAAACCTGATAAAAAGGATAAACATACACCTGTTGTTGGCATGCGCGTCATCTTAGTTAAAATAGGAGATCACTTTTATCATGGTTTACGTGACATAGGTGCTAGTGTGAGTGCTATTCCTTATTTCTTATATCAAGAAATTATGGATGACATAGCACCCGCAGAGATAGAAGACATAGATGTTACTATTGGACTTGCTAATAGAGACACTATATCACCAAGGATTGTTAGAGATGTTGAAGTCTTGTGTGGGAAAATAAAATACCCTTCTGATTTTCTTGTTCTTGGTTCCCCACAAGATGACTTTTGCCCCACAATCTTTGGTAGACCTTTCTTGAACACCGTTAATGCTAGAATAGACCGTGAGAAACAAATTGTCGATGTTAGTTTTGGTGATGAATCTCATGAGTTTAATTTTTCCAAGTTTAGTAGAAAGCTTCATGAAAAAGAATTTCCTAGTGAGGATAAAATAATTGGTCTTGCTTCTATTGCTGTACCACCTACTGATCCTTTAGAACAATATTTGCTAGACCATCAAAATGATTTACATATGCATGAAAGAAATGAAATAGATAAGATTTTCTTTGAACAACGTCATCTGCTTAAACACAACTTGCCTATTGAAACTCTAGGAGGTCCTCCTCCACCTAAAGGTGATCCTGAGTTTGAATTAAAACAATTGCCACACACTTTGAAATATGCTTATCTTGATGAAAAGAAGGTATATCCTGTTATTATTAGTGTCAACCTTTCAGAACATGAAGAAGAAAGATTATTGAAAGTTCTAAGGAAGCACCGAGCTGCTATTGGGTATACTCTTGATGATTTAAAGGGCATTAATCCCACTCTATGTCAGCAAAAAATTAATATGGAACCTGATGCTAAACCTGTTGTTGATCACCAACGTCGGTTAAATCTGACGATGAAGTGATAAGAACGGAAATCTTAAAACTTCTGGAAGCAGGTACAATCTATCCTATAGCTGATAGTAGATGGGTAAGTCATGTTCATTGTGTCCCTAAGAAAGCAGGTATAACTGTTGTTCCTAATGATAAGAATGAACTTATTCCCCAAAGAATTGTTACAGGCTATAGAATGGTAATTGATTTTACAAAATTAAACAAAGCAACTAGAAAAGATCATTACCCTCTGCCTTTTATTGATCAAATGCTTGAAAGATTATCTAAGCACACACATTTTTGCTTCCTTGATGGATATTCTGTTTTTTCACAAATACCTATTTCTCAACCTGATCAAGAGAAGACCACTTTTACTTGTCCCTTTGGAACCTATGCTTATAGACGTATGCCTTTCGGTTTATGTAATGCACCTGCTACCTTTCAAAGATGTATGACTGCTATATTCTCTGACTTTTTTGAAAAGATTGTTGAGGTTTTCATGGACGATTTCTCTATTTATGGGAAGTCTTTTGATGATGTTTAAGCAATCTTGATCGAGTTTTGCAGAGATGTGAACAAACAAATCTTGTCTTGAATTGGGAGAAGTGCCGCTTTATGGTTAATGAAGGCATTGTCTTGGGTCATAAAATTTCTGAAAGAGATATTGAAGTGGGGAAAGCTAAGGTTAATGCAAGTGAGAAAATGACATGCCCTAAAGATATAAAAGGTATTCATAGTTTATTAGGTCATGCTGGTTTCTATAGGAGATTTATCAAAGACTTTTCTAAAATTTCTAGGCCTCTTACGAATCTTTTGCAAAAGGATATTCATTTTGTTTTTGATGATGATTGTTTAGAAGCCTATGAAACACCCAACAAAGCCTTAATTTCTACACCTATTGTTTAACCACCTAATTGGAACTTGCCTTTTGAAATTATGTGTGATGCTAGTGATTATGATGTTGGTGTCGTTCTAGGACAAAGAGTTGATAAGAAGCTGAATGTTATTCATTATGCTAGTAAAACTCTAGACAGTGCTCAACGAAACTATGCCACTACTGAAAAAGAATTCTTAGCAGTGGTGTTTGCTTGTGATAAATTTAGACCTTACATTGTTGATTCCAAAGTAATTGTTCACATGGACCATGCTGCTATCAAATATTTTATGAAAAGAAGGATGCTAAACCTAGACTTATTCGATGGGTTCTCCTGTTACAAGAATTTTGATCAAATATATGATGAATATTGGAGCAAATAACTACCAAAGAGGGCCCACCAGGTGGGCACAACCCACCTGGGCGCGCCAGGGAGCCCAGGCGTGCCCTGGTGGGTTGTGCTCACCCAGGCCCACCTCCAGTGACCATCTTCTGGTATATAGGTCATTTTTACCTAGAAAAAAATAAGGAGAAGACTTTCGGGATGGAGCGCCGCCGTCTCAAGGCGGAACTTGGGAAGGAGCACTTTTGCCCTCCGGCAGACCGATTCCGCCGATGGAACTTCCCTCCTGGAGGGGGGAAATCATCATCATCATCATCACCAACAACTCTCCCATCTTGGGGAGGGCAATCTCCATTAGCATCTTCAACAGCACCATCTCATCTCAAACCCTAGTTCATCTCTGTGTTCAATCTTGTTACCGGAACTATAGATTGGTGCTTGTGGGTGACTAGTAGTGTTGATTACATCTTGTAGTTGATTACTATATGGTTTATTTGGTGGAAGATTATATGTTCAGATCCAATATGCTATTTAATACCCTCTGATCTTGAGCATGATTATCATTTGTGAGTAGTTGCTTTTGTTCTTGAGGTCACGAGAGAAATCATGTTGCAAGTAATCATGTGAACTTGATATGTGTTCGATATTTTGATAGCATGCATGTTTTGATTCCCTTAGTGGTGTCATGTGAACGTCGACTACATGACACTTCACCATATTTGGGCCTAAGGGAATGCATTGTGGAGTAGCAATTAGATGATGGGTTGCGAGAGTGACAGAAGCTTAAACCCCAGTTTATGCGCTATTCCGTAAGGGACCGATTGGATCCAAAAGTTTAATGCTATGGTTAGAAATTATTCTTAATACTTTTCTCATAGTTGCGGATGCTTGCGGGAGGGTTAATCATAAGTAGGAGGTTTGTTCAAGTAAGAACAACACCTAAGCACCGGTCCACCCACATACCAAATTATCAAAGTACCGAACACGAATCAAACCAACATGGTGAAAGTGACTAGATGAAAATCCCGTGTACCCTCAAGAACGCTTTGCTTATCATAAGAGACCGTTTTGGCATGTCCTTTGCTTTAAAAGGATTGGGCTGCCTTGCTGCACTTTTATTGCTACTATCGTTACTTGCTCGTTACAAATTATCTTGCTATCAAACTACTCTGCTACTTACAATTTCAGCACTTGCAGACATTACCTTGCTAAAAACCACTTGTCATTTCCTTCTGCTCCTCGTTGAGTTCGACACTCTTACATAACGAAAAGAGCTAAAATTGATCCCCTATACTTGTGGGTCATCATGTGCCCATAGATTTTACTGTGCTTGATATAGATTGCACTCCTACATGCCCTATTATTCTTGGTAGACCTTTCCTTAGAACGATTGGTGCAATTATTGATATGAAAGAAGGAAACATTAGATTTCAATTTCCATTAAGGACGGGCATGGAACACTTTCCAAGAAAGAAAACTAGGTTGAAATATGAATCTATTATGAGGGCTACTTATGGATTAAATACCAAAGATGACAATACCTAGATCTATGCAATATGCCTAGCTAGGGGTGTTAAACAATAGCGCTTGTTGGGAGGCAACCCAATTTATTTTGTGTTTTTATTTTTGCTTATGTTTTTCAGTAAATACATAATATTACTTCTGTAGTAATTGTGTTTTAGTTAGTGTCTGAGCCAAGTAAGATTTTTGGGGTGATTGTTGATTTGATCTTACTGAAAAATAGAAACTTTTGTGCTCATTACTAGCATTTTAAAATATCACAAAAGCGTGATTTTGATCTGACTTTTTTACACAAGATTGATATACAAATTGACTAAGTTTTCTAATTTTTCAGAATTTTTTCCTATTGTTTCCAGATTACTACAGACAGTTCTGTTTTGACAGATTCTGTTTTCTTGGTGTTGTTTGCTTATGTTGATGAATCTATGGGTAGTATCGGGGGGTATGAACCATGGAGAAGTTTGAATACAGTAGATATAACACCAATATAAAATTAGAATGAGTTTACAACAATACCTAAGTGTTTACTTGCTTTTATTATACTAACGGATCTTACGAGTTTTCTGTTCAGTTTTGTGTTGTGAAGTTTTCAAGTTTTGGATAAAGTTTTGATGGACCACGGAATAAGGAGTGGCAAGATCCTAAGCTTGGGGATGACCAAGGAACCCCAAGGTAATATTCAAGGACAACCAAGCATCTAAGCTTG